>NC_056744.1:1412274750-1412459750 GCF_019279795.1 Protopterus annectens
GGGTTCGCCATGTGGTGGGAGTGTGGCGAACCTTGTGGTTGCTTACTGGGAAAAGACCTGTTTATTTGAACACCCTTTGTTTAAGGAGTGTTCAAAATATTACACTCGGTTTTTGGATGATGCATTTGTTCTGATTGATGGGAACTTGGATACAGTTAACAATTTATTACAATACATGAATGAATCATGCAGTTTTTTGACATTTACTCACCATTATTCAACTAGTGAGATTGAATATTTAGATGTCAAATTGTTTAAGGATGTTGAAAACAAATGCTTCTGTTCTAAGATCTTCAGAAAAAACACCTACTGCAATGCGTTCCTTCATTTCACCAGTAATCACCCTTGGAAACAAAAGAAATCTATCTTTAAAGGGCAACTAGTGAGGGCCACACGTATGTGTAGCACGTTGATTGATTTTGAAGAAGAGTGTGTTACTCAAAACGTAACAAAATAAGTTGCTACCACGTTGGACCTCCTAGATGTATATTGAAGGAAATTTCCTTTTAAGAGAACTTCCAGGTTTTTATAAACCATTACAAAATCTACACATGGTAACCTAAACGACCTTAGAGTTAGAATTAACTCTAATGATGGAAACCAAATGGTAGAACAAAATAACGTTGACCAGGGCATTTTTTCTGTCTCCACTTGACTTTAAAAGTAGGTTTATTTTGACTATATAATAAACATGCTCAGAGTAGTAATAGTATTGTCACGAAAAATTGAGATTTATTGCAAACAATGCTTAACTTATTGAAATTTGGGCACAGAACTTTGTTTGTGTTTAAAGGGGTAAAAATTTGAAAATTTTTACAACAAAGTTATTATCTCGTTTTTCCTGAACATTTGAACTTTGCTTGTGTTTTGTCACTGGTGTGAACTGTGCATGGAAACTCCTTTAGGATGAAGATAAAAATATCATATCAGACACAAATTTGCAGCGACTCTAAATCAATGATCTGTGCTCTTACATAATTGCTGTTCGGGGCTTTTATATTTGGTAAGCAATTGGAGGTTAAGACGTGTTACAACTCGTTATACCATTAAAATAAAAAACCGACAACGCTCTTTCAAAACGTGTTAGAAGACATTGAACGCAGTTTCTCCTTTATAGAATGAATGTAGTAGATGTTAGAGGGTTAGGGGTGGCCACATAAGCCTTTCCTTCTAGAACTAAAGAATTGGAATGGCAGCTATTATTAAAATACTTTCTCCCCACCCAGTACCAATGACATTAATATATCTCTGTGATTTTAAAATATAAAAAATTACCTCGAAATAGGATAAGTAACTTTAGGTAAAATTACAGGGAGGTTCTCAAGAGCTATATATAAAGGTTTGTCGTGGTTTCCTTTTAGAAAAATGTTAGGAAAATGGTAGAAACACCCATTAACTGTTTATTTAAATTTGTTTTAAAAATGTGTTAAGTCATATGCTTACATTGCTATGTTTTTTTGAATACACGATATGTAACTATTTTGAAGCGTTTTGAAACACTGATGAGAGAAACATTATGCGAAAACATTTAAATGCGGTATGTTACCAATGATCTACATTATATTCCCCACCCTATATTTTTAGATATATTTCTTTTACATACATTTTACTGTCCTTGCTTACATTCTTCCATGTTTCTCTTTAGGATTATTAAAGTATAATGTGTGTATTATTATAATTGCATGGCACAGTGGTGAAATTAACTAGTTTGGGTAGAAAATAAAATATACCCGTTTGGGGTTTTACGATAATTGTAAAATAATTTGAAAATTACCTTGGCTATTCATCTTGTAGAAGGATTGTGTGTGTGGTGTTGTAGTACTACTTTAAAATAAAACAATGTTATTTTCTGTTATTGAGTATGACATCATGGTTGTAGTATTTAAAAGTGGAATGGCGCTTTTCTTTTATTATTGTCTGATAAACTCTTACTTTGTGGGAGCGAAAACGTTCTTATTAAAATACGTTTACGAAATTTAAGTTCCTGTGGAGTTTGAGTTCCTGTGGAGTTTGACTTGCTTGCTTTTGGTGTTTTCAGGGTACATAGCTGTGATTAGTAACACAATGAAGTGTATAAGGCTGGGTATGGGGAGAGTAAAGGGTACATAGCTGTGTTTAGTAACATAATGAAGTGTATAGGGCTGGCTATGGGGGAGAGTAAAGGGTACATAGCTGTGATTAGTAACAGAATGAAGTGTATAAGGCTTGGTATGGGGAGAGTAAAGGGTACACAGCTGTGATTAGTAACAGAATGAAGTGTATAAGGCTGGGTATGGGGAGAGTAAAGGGTACATAGCTGTGATTAGTAACAGAATGAAGTGTATAAGGCTGGTATGGGGAGAGTAAAGGGTACACAGCTGTGATTAGTAACACAATGAAGTGTATAAGGCTGGGTATGGGAGAGTAAAGGGTACACAGCTGTGATTAGTAACAGAATGAAGTGTATAAGGCTGGGTATGGGGAGAGTAAAGGGTACATAGCTGTGATTAGTAACACAATGAAGTGTATAAGGCTGGGTATGGGAGAGTAAAGGGTACATAGCTGTGATTAGTAACAGAATGAAGTGTATAAGGCTGGGTATGGGGAGAGTAAAGGGTACATAGCTGTGATTAGTAACAGAATGAAGTGTATAAGGCTGGGTATGGGGACAGTAAAGGGTACATAGCTGTGATTAGTAACAGAATGAAGTGTATAAGGCTGGGTATGGGGGAGAGTAACGGGTACATAGCTGTGATTAGTAACAGAATGAAGTGTATAAGGCTGGGTATGGGGGAGAGTAAAGGGGACATAGTTATGATTAGTAACAGAATGAAGTGTATAAGGCTGGGTATGGGGGAGAGTAAAGGGTACATAGCTGTGATTAGTAACATAATGAAGTGTATAAGGCTGGGTATGGGGGATAGTAAAGGGTACATAGCTGTTATTAGTAACAGAATGAAGTCTAAAGGCGGGGTATGGTGGAGAGTATAGGGTACACAGCTGTGATTAGTAACAGAATGAAGTGTATAAGGCTGGGTATGGGGGAGAGTAAAGGGTACATAGCTGTGATTAGTAAAAGAATGAAGTTTATATGGCTGGGTATGGGGAAGAGTAAAGGGTACACAGCTATGATTAGTAACACAATGAAGTGTATAAGGCTGGGTATGAGGGAGAGTAAAGGGTACACAGCTGTGATTAGTAACACAATGAAGTGTATTAGGCTGGGTATGGGGGAGAGTAAAGGGTACACAACTGTGATTAGTAACAGAATGAAGTGTATAAGGCTCGGTATGGGGGAGAGTAAAGGGTACATAGTTGTGATTAGTAAAGCAATGAAGTGTATGAGGCTGGGTATGGGGAAGAATAAAGGGTACGTAGCTGTGATTAGTAACAGAATGAAGTGTATAAGGCAGGGTATGGGGGAGAGTAAACGGTACATATCTGTGATTAGCAACAGAATGAAGTGTATAAGGCTGGGTATGGGGGAGAGTTAAGGGTACACAGCTGTGATTATTAACAGAACGAAGCATATAAGGCTGAGTATGGGGGAGAGTAAAGGGTACATAGCTTTGATTAGCAACAGAATGAAGTGTATAAGGCTGGATATGGGGAGAGTAAAGGGTACACAGCTGTGATTAGTAACACAATGAAGTGTATAAGGCTGGGTATGGGAGAGTAAAGAGTACACAGCTGTGATTAGTAACAGAATGAAGTGTATAAGGCTGGGTATGGGGGAGAGTAAAGGGTACATAGCTGTGATTAGTAAGAGAATGAAGTGTAAAAGGCTGGGTATGGGGGACAGTAAAGGGTACATAGCTGTGATTAGTAAATTAAAGAAGTGTATAAGGCTGGGTATGGGGGAGAGTAAAGGGTACATAGCTGTGATTAGTAACATAATGAAGTGTATAAGGCTGGGTATGGGGGAGAGTAAAGGGTATATGGCTGTGATTAGTAACAGAATGAAGTGTATAAGGCTGGATATGGGGGACAGTAAAGGGTACATAGCTGTGATTAGTAAATTAATGAAGTGTATAATGCTAGGTATTGGGCAGTGTAAAGGGTACATAGCTGTGAATAGTAACACAGTGAAGTGTATAAGGCTGGGTATGGGGGAGAGTAAAGGGTACACAGCTGTGATTAGTAAAGAATGACGTGCAAATCACTGGGTATGGGGGAGAGTAAAGGGTACATAGCTGTGATTAGTAACAGAATGAAGTGTATAAGGCTGGGTATGGGGGACAGTAAAGGGTACATAGCTGTGATTAGTAAATTAATGAAGTGTATAAGGCTGGGTATGAGGGAGAGTAAAGGGTACACAGCTGTGATTAGTAACACAATGAAGTGTATTAGGCTGGGTATGGGGGAGAGTAAAGGGTACACAACTGTGATTAGTAACAGAATGAAGTGTTTAAGGCTCGGTATGGGGGAGAATAAAGGGTACATAGTTGTGATTAGTAAAGCAATGAAGTGTATGAAGCTGGGTATGGGGGAGAATAAAGGGTACATAGCTGTGATTAGTAACACAATGAAGTGTATAAGGCAGGGTATGGGGGAGAGTAAACGGTACATATCTGTGATTAGTAACAGAATGAAGTGTATAAGACCGGGTATGGGGGAGAGTAAAGGGTACATAGCTGTGATTAGTAACACAATGAAGTGTATAAGGCTAGGTATGGGGGAGAGTAAACGGTACATAGCTGTGATTAGTAACACAATGAAGTGTATAAGGCTGGGTATGGGGGAGAGTAAAGGGTACACAGCTGTGATTATTAACAGAATGAAGCGTATAAGGCTGAGTATGGGGGAAAGTAAAGGGTACATAGCTTTGATTAGTAACTGAATGAAGTGTATAAGGCTGCATATGGGGAGAGTAAAGGGTACACAGCTGTGATTAGTAACACAATGAAGTGTATAAGGCTGGGTATGGGAAAGTAAAGGGTACACAGCTGTGATTAGTAACAGAATGAAGTGTATAAGGCTGGGTATGGGGGAGAGTAAAGGGTACATAGCTGTGATTAGTAACAGAATGAAGTGTATAAGGCTGGGTATGCGGGACAGTAAAGGGTACATAGCTGTGATTAGTAAATTAATGAAGTGTATAAGGCTGGGTATGGGGGAGAGTAAAGGGTACATAGCTGTGATTAGTAACAGAATGAAGTATATAAGGCTGGGTATGAGGGAGAGTAAAGGGTACATAGCTGTGATTAGTAACAGAATGAAGTGTATAAGGCTGGGTATGGGGGACAGTAAAGGGTACATAGCTGTGATTAGTAAATTAATGAAGTGTATAAGGCTAGGTATTGGGCAGTGTAAAGGGTACATAGCTGTGAATAGTAACACAGTGAAGTATATAAGGCTGGGTATGGGGGAGAGTAAAGGGTACATAGCTGTGATAAGTAACAGAATGAAGTGTGTAAGGCTGGGTATGGGGAGAGTAAAGGGTATATAGCTGTTATTTGCAACACAATGAAGTGTTTAAGGCTGGGTATGGGGGGAGTAAAGGGTACATAGCTGTGTTTAGTAACAGAATGAAGTGTATATGGCTGGCTATGAGGCAGAGTAAAGGGTACACAGCTGTGATTAGTAAAACAATGAAGTGTATAAGGCTGGGTATGGGGGAGAGTTAAGGTTACACAGCTGTGATTACTAACACAATGAAGTGTATAAGGCTGGGTATGGGGGAAAGTAAAGGGTACACAGCTGGGATTAGTAACAGAATGAAGTGTATAAGGCTGTATACGGGGGAGACTAAAATGTACATGGCTGTGATTAGTAACAGAATGAACAGTATAAGGCTGGGTATGGGGGAGAGTAAAGGGTACACAGCTATGATTAGTAACAAAATGAAGTGTATAAGGCTGGGTATGGGGGAGAGTAAAGGGTACACATTTTTGATTAGTAACAGAAAGAAGTGTATAAGGTTGGGTATGGAAGAGAGTAAAGGGTACATAGCTGTGATTAGTAACACAATGAAGTGTGTATGGCTGGGTATGGGGAGAGTAAAGGGTACATAGCTGTGATTAGTAACATAATGAAGTGTATAGGGCTGGGTATGGGGAGAGTAAAGGGAACGTAGCTGCGATTAGTAACATTATGAAGTGTATACAGCTTGCTATGGGGGAGAGGAAAGGGTACACAGCTGTGATTAGTAACAGAATGAAGTGTATAGGGCTGGGTATGGGGGAGAGAAAAGGGTACGCAGCTGTGATTAATAACAGAATGAAGTGTATAAGGTTGGGTATGGGGGATAGTAAAGGGTGCATAGCTGTGATTAGTAACAGAATGAAGTGTATATGGCTGGGTATGGGGGAGAGTAAAGGGCACATAGCTGTTATTAGTAACAGAATGAAGTGTATAACGCTGGGTATGGGAGATTAAAGGGTACATAGCTGTGATTAGTAACATAAAGAAGTGTAGAAGGCTGGGTATGGGGGAGAGTAAAGGGTACATAGCTGTGATTAGTAACAGAATGAAGTGTAGAACTTCAAAAGAGACCACAGCTCTCTCTGTTCTGAGTCAGGCAGAATTTTTTCCCGCCCTCCCACCCATTTAAGTTGTCTTGTTAAATACCACTGTCTTTCTAGTTGCCCGCCTCTTATGTTAATCTGACCATATATCTAATTTCTCTCTACTTTCACTTGCTTATGTGAGTAATCACAAAATCATCATTTTTGAAATCCCACCCCTTCAATTATTTAAATTTATTGGCCATCCTACAGTATTTCATAGTACCAAAATACAAAAGTGACCACCCCTTTCAATCCATCTTGCTGTTTTAAAAATAGTAACTCTCCACTAAACCTTAACTTTTTAAACAGGTAAAACTCAAGTTACCTACTTTCACATCTATCTTCTCTAGTGCACACTGCAGAGTGCATTCTTTCAATCTTACCTTTAAGCATCCCTGTGACTAGCACTTTCTCTAATACCTGCTGGAAAGCACTAGGAAGCCTTAAACTCATACCAACACTGAACTCTCCTTGTTAACAAGGAGAAATTAATAGTAGGTACTGAACAGCCTATAATTGCAAAGTACCTTGCTAAGGAAACTGCTCCTATACTTTACAAAGAAAAAAAAAAAGCCCCAAACCAAGCATGCCCAAGGGTCAGCTTCCGGTGATTTCTCCTATCCACCTGGTGAATCTGGGCATACTGGGGCAATGCAGCAATTGCCTCATGTACACAGACAACCCTCTCCTCCTACCACCCAACACTACAACCTGTGAGAGATGCACTTACATAGCCAAAATGGAAGCAAAGCTCTCCACCCAAGATTGTGCTAAACAGTCAAGAGGAGAAGGTTAACACCCACACTACATCTCAAGCAACACATAGCCCTTCTAAACCCACACCACCAACACCCACATATAGCAACACTAAATCCACATATGCAGAGGCCCTTAACTGTAACCTGCCCAAGCAACAAAGACCTCTGAAGCTGAAATACAAACAAACACCAATCACAACCAATGTGTCACATAGTTCACAACACCAGTGTGCCAACCAGCAACAGCCCCTAAGGCAAGACAATGTACCTAACACTTTAGTCATAGGTGACTCTATAGACCGGCACACTGATGTCCCTCTCACCAGGTTGAATAAGGAGAAAATTACAGTCAGCTGCCTGTTGGGTGCCAGGATCCGCCACATAACGCATGCACTCAAGTCACTCCACAACAAGTACAAATATGACTCTGTCATTGTCCATGTTGGGTGAATGACTTGAGGCGTACCTCCCTGGACTACATGAAAAGAGACATGGAAGAGCTCTCGGATCATGTGGTCCAGGCAGGTATGACCCCCTAGCCCTGAGTAGCATCCTGCCTCGCCCAGAATGATACCACAATATAAGGATAAAATGATTGACTTCAACAATTGGCTAAGCTTATGGTGTCATTCAAAGGGGATCCAGTATCTGTCTGCCTGGGATGACATGACTGACAGACCACGATGCTTTGCCAGAGATGGTCTGCACCTGTCGCCCCTGCGATTCAGGTTACTGGCTAAGGCTCTTGCCACCCCTATAGTGCCTTTTTTAGGCAAACTTCAAAGGACAAAACCACCACCGTAACAGGTACAAGCATGCAAACTCTGAAGGTAATGTTACTCAATGCTAGAAGTCTAAACCTCAAAATGCACTCTCTCGAGGCACTCTTAAAAATGGAGAACATCGATATCTGTGCAGTAACTGAGACCTGGTTCAAGGCTCCAGAGAGCACCCCTGCAATACCAGGCTACAACTCTTACCACACTTTTCGGCCACCAAACCAGGACCGAAACACTAAAGGTGGAGGAGTGTCAATATTCACCAAGGATATTCACACCACCAGGCTAGTTGGCCAACACAATGTGTCTGAAATTCTCCAAGTGCAACTAACACTAGGTAAGACTGCAATCCAAATTGTAGCTTGCTACAGATCCCCACCATACCCCAAGATTCTCACTACACCTTTCTAAACATACTGGAAAATATTAAGATAGAACCAAACACCCTAATACTGGGTGATTTTAACTACCCTGCCATTAACTGGGAAAACTACTCATGTCCCAACACCTTTGCTTAGCGGTTCTTGGAATTCATAAATTCCAATGCCCTGGATCAACTAATCCATAGTCCCACCAGGGCTCAATATCCTAGACCTGGTCATTACCAACATGGGAAATCAATGCTCCATACCTATGGTCACCCCTCGTTAGTCAGGTCTGACCATAAGCTAATCACACTTAACATCCACATCCCACCCCACCCCCAGTAAAGAAACCACCATAAAAAACTTCCAAAGCCAACTTCATGCTACTCAAGTCAAGTGGCAAACTTCATAACACCATGCAGGAGAACTGAAAGTTCAACTGCTGAATTCTACACTAAAGCACTGTACAAGCACATCCACTCATGCATGAATCGTGCCATCCCAAATAGAACCAAAATGCTCTCATCCAAAAAAGGAAGCCAATCTGGTGGTCCCTGCCATAAACAAACTTTACAACAAAAGGAAGAAACTTTTGCAGAAAGAGGAAAATCCCAGGATGCAAAAACTCCTTACTAGCCTCAGTAAGAAACTGAGATGCCTCATAAAATCCTCCAAAACTAGTTGAAATAAAATTGCCAAAGATTCCAAAGACACCCACAAAGCATTCTATAACTATGTCAAGGATCTAAATGGCAATGCTCAGATCTGCTCTGAGCTAAAACAGAATGGCATTAAATATACTGATCCAAAGGATATTGCCAATATCCTGGCAGATCGATTCAGTGCCAACTTCACTCCCCTCTCACCCCCTAAATGGCCCATCTCAATACCGGAAGATTGCCAAATTCCAGTAATAGGCCACACAGGTACAAAGCACTCTCTAAAGCCAAGAATACAGCATCCATGGGACCAGATGACATCCCAGGCTGTGTACTACATGAACTACAATATGAACTGGCACCTCACCTAAGTGTCATGTTTAATCATAGCCTCACCTCAGGTTTCCGTGCCCACTGAGTGGCAGAGCTACAGTTATCCCAATCCACAAGGGGGATCCACCTTGGATCCCGGAAACTACCGTCCCATCAGTCTGACAAGCCTTATCTGCAAGGCCATGGAGCGCATTATCATGGAACTTATAAACAAAGACACTGGCAACCTTCAAACACTGGACCCCACCCAGTTTGGGTTTGTGAAGGGCCGATCTTGTCTCCTGAACCTGATTGACTTCTTTGAATCAGTCTCCAGAGCCATGGACAAGGGTAAGGTGGTCCACACAGCCTATCTAGACCTTGCCAAGGCCTTTGACACCATCCCCCACTCTGGAATCATACATAAACTTACTAAGTTGGGCATTAATCCTATGTCACCCAATGGGTTGCTAAATGGCTTACTGATAGAACTCACACTGTAAAAGTAGCCGACTCCAAATCCAGCTCCAGACAAGTGACAAGTGGAGTACCTCAGGGTTCAGTCCTGGGGCCGCTCTTGTTTGGCATCTACTTCTCTGAAGTACAGGTCAACACTAAGGGACTCTGGCTAACAAAGTTTGCAGATGACTGCAAACTGGGAGCCATTATTGAATCCTCAAATGATGTGGATACTCTACAAAGGGCCTTACAGAAACAGATGCTTGGTGCCAGAGCCATGGGCTCAAGCTCAATGCCAAGAAATGTATTGTTATCCCCTTTGGGAAAAAACATGTATCCATGAATTACCATATAGGTGGCAGTACACTAAACACAGAAAGTGTGATAAGAGACTTAGGGACACAGGTGGACAGTGGTCTCACCGATAACCATCGCCACAACAGTCAGGAAATCCTTCTATGTGGCACACCTCATCACAAAGGGCTTTTCATCCAGAAAGAAGGAGGTCATTGTCCCACTGTACTCATCCCTCATTAGACCCATTATAGAATACAACGCCCCATTTGGTATGTACCTCTCAAGACATCTGCAACAACTGGAAAGGCCTCAGAAATACCTCACTAAAAGAATCACAGGCCTAAAGCAGATGCCCTACACTGACTGCTTTAAAAAACTCCAGCTATACTCTGTCGCATATCGTCTACTCAGAGGCGATCTCTGCTTAACATACAAACAAGGCCATGTCAAACCCAGAGCTGTTGGACATGCTACACTTAAAGAAATCCCAATCCCTCAGAGCTACACGCTCCAGGGATCTAAACCTTGTCATCACAATAAACAAAACATGCTGGAGGGATAGGTTCCTGACCCAGAGACTCCCCAGACACTGGAATAGATTGCCCATACATGTCAAGCAGAGTGCCTCTTTGGACCTCTTCAAGAGGAACCTTGACAATTGGATGGGAGAAAGGAAATTCACCCCAGGGATCAAGTCAGTCACCCTGCTAGACAGGGGTCCAGGAAAGTAAATAATGTGGGAAGAAATAGCCAGGGAATTGTTATGGCTAGGCTTGTATAGGCCCTAGGGCTGATAGCCTAGTACCAACCTATGAACCTATGAACCTATAAGGCTGATTATGGGGGACAGTAAAGGGTACATAGCTGTGATTAGTAACAGAATGAAGTGTATAAGGCTGGGTATGGGGAGAGTAAAGGGTACATAGCTGTGATTAGTAACAGAATGAAGTGTATAAGGCTGGGTATGGGGGAGAGTAAAGGGTACATAGCTGTGATTAGTAACAGAATGAAGTGTATAAGGCTGGGTATGGGGAGAGTAAAGGGTACATAGCTGTGATTAGTAACAGAATGAAGTGTATAAGGCTGGGTATGGGGGAGAGTAAAGGGTACATAGCTGTGATTAGTAACAGAATGAAGTGTATAAGGCTGGGTATGGGGGAGAGTAAAGGGTACATAGCTGTGATTAGTAACAGAATGAAGTGTATAAGGCTGGGTATGGGGGAGAGTAAAGGGTACATAGCTGTGATTAGTAACAGAATGAAGTGTATAAGGCTGGGTATGGGGAGAGTAAAGGGTACATAGCTGTGATTAGTAACAGAATGAAGTGTATAAGGCTGGGTATGGGGGAGAGTAAAGGGTACATAGCTGTGATTAGTAACAGAATGAAGTGTATAAGGCTGGGTATGGGGGAGAGTAAAGGGTACATAGCTGTGATTAGTAACAGAATGAAGTGTATAAGGCTGGGTATGGGGGAGAGTAAAGGGTACATAGCTGTGATTAGTAACAGAATGAAGTGTATAAGGCTGGGTATGGGGGAGAGTAAAGGGTACATAGCTGTGATTAGTAACAGAATGAAGTGTATAAGGCTGGGTATGGGGGAGAGTAAAGGGTACATAGCTGTGATTAGTAACAGAATGAAGTGTATAAGGCTGGGTATGGGGGAGAGTAAAGGGTACATAGCTGTGATTAGTAACAGAATGAAGTGTATAAGGCTGGGTATGGGGGAGAGTAAAGGGTACATAGCTGTGATTAGTAACAGAATGAAGTGTATAAGGCTGGGTATGGGGAGAGTAAAGGGTACATAGCTGTGATTAGTAACAGAATGAAGTGTATAAGGCTGGGTATGGGGAGAGTAAAGGGTACACAGCTGTGATTAGTAACAGAATGAAGTGTATAAGGCTGGGTATGGGGGAGAGTAAAGGTACATAGCTGTGATTAGTAACAGAATGAAGTGTATAAGGCTGGGTATGGGGGAGAGTAAAGGGTACATAGCTGTGATTAGTAACAGAATGAAGTGTATAAGGCTGGGTATGGGGAGAGTAAAGGGTACATAGCTGTGATTAGTAACAGAATGAAGTGTATAAGGCTGGGTATGGGGAGAGTAAAGGGTACATAGCTGTGATTAGTAACAGAATGAAGTGTATAAGGCTGGGTATGGGGGAGAGTAAAGGGTACATAGCTGTGATTAGTAACAGAATGAAGTGTATAAGGCTGGGTATGGGGAGAGTAAAGGGTACATAGCTGTGATTAGTAACAGAATGAAGTGTATAAGGCTGGGTATGGGGAGAGTAAAAGGGTACATAGCTGTGATTAGTAACAGAATGAAGTGTATAAGGCTGGGTATGGGGGAGAGTAAAGGGTACATAGCTGTGATTAGTAACAGAATGAAGTGTATAAGGCTGGGTATGGGGAGAGTAAAGGGTACATAGCTGTGATTAGTAACAGAATGAAGTGTATAAGGCTGGGTATGGGGGAGAGTAAAGGGTACATAGCTGTGATTAGTAACAGAATGAAGTGTATAAGGCTGGGTATGGGGGAGAGTAAAGGGTACATAGCTGTGATTAGTAACAGAATGAAGTGTATAAGGCTGGGTATGGGGGAGAGTAAAGGGTACATAGCTGTGATTAGTAACAGAATGAAGTGTATAAGGCTGGGTATGGGGGAGTAAAGGGTACATAGCTGTGATTAGTAACAGAATGAAGTGTATAAGGCTGGGTATGGGGGAGAGTAAAGGGTACATAGCTGTGATTAGTAACAGAATGAAGTGTATAAGGCTGGGTATGGGGGAGAGTAAAGGGTACATAGCTGTGATTAGTAACAGAATGAAGTGTATAAGGCTGGGTATGGGGGAGAGTAAAGGGTACATAGCTGTGATTAGTAACAGAATGAAGTGTATAAGGCTGGGTATGGGGGAGAGTAAAGGGTACATAGCTGTGATTAGTAACAGAATGAAGTGTATAAGGCTGGGTATGGGGAGAGTAAAGGGTACATAGCTGTGATTAGTAACAGAATGAAGTGTATAAGGCTGGGTATGGGGGAGAGTAAAGGGTACATAGCTGTGATTAGTAACAGAATGAAGTGTATAAGGCTGGGTATGGGGGAGAGTAAAGGGTACATAGCTGTGATTAGTAACAGAATGAAGTGTATAAGGCTGGGTATGGGGGAGAGTAAAGGGTACATAGCTGTGATTAGTAACAGAATGAAGTGTATAAGGCTGGGTATGGGGAGAGTAAAGGGTACATAGCTGTGATTAGTAACAGAATGAAGTGTATAAGGCTGGGTATGGGGGAGAGTAAAGGGTACATAGCTGTGATTAGTAACAGAATGAAGTGTATAAGGCTGGGTATGGGGGAGAGTAAAGGGTACATAGCTGTGATTAGTAACAGAATGAAGTGTATAAGGCTGGGTATGGGGGAGAGTAAAGGGTACATAGCTGTGATTAGTAACAGAATGAAGTGTATAAGGCTGGGTATGGGGAGAGTAAAGGGTACATAGCTGTGATTAGTAACAGAATGAAGTGTATAAGGCTGGGTATGGGGGAGAGTAAAGGGTACATAGCTGTGATTAGTAACAGAATGAAGTGTATAAGGCTGGGTATGGGGGAGAGTAAAGGGTACATAGCTGTGATTAGTAACAGAATGAAGTGTATAAGGCTGGGTATGGGAGAGTAAAGGGTACATAGCTGTGATTAGTAACAGAATGAAGTGTATAAGGCTGGGTATGGGGAGAGTAAAGGGTACATAGCTGTGATTAGTAACAGAATGAAGTGTATAAGGCTGGGTATGGGGAGAGTAAAGGGTACATAGCTGTGATTAGTAACAGAATGAAGTGTATAAGGCTGGGTATGGGGGAGAGTAAAGGGTACATAGCTGTGATTAGTAACAGAATGAAGTGTATAAGGCTGGGTATGGGGGAGAGTAAAGGGTACATAGCTGTGATTAGTAACAGAATGAAGTGTATAAGGCTGGGTATGGGGGAGAGTAAAGGGTACATAGCTGTGATTAGTAACAGAATGAAGTGTATAAGGCTGGGTATGGGGGAGAGTAAAGGGTACATAGCTGTGATTAGTAACAGAATGAAGTGTATAAGGCTGGGTATGGGGAGAGTAAAGGGTACATAGCTGTGATTAGTAACAGAATGAAGTGTATAAGGCTGGGTATGGGGGAGAGTAAAGGGTACATAGCTGTGATTAGTAACAGAATGAAGTGTATAAGGCTGGGTATGGGGAGAGTAAAGGGTACATAGCTGTGATTAGTAACAGAATGAAGTGTATAAGGCTGGGTATGGGGGAGAGTAAAGGGTACATAGCTGTGATTAGTAACAGAATGAAGTGTATAAGGCTGGGTATGGGGGAGAGTAAAGGGTACATAGCTGTGATTAGTAACAGAATGAAGTGTATAAGGCTGGGTATGGGGAGAGTAAAGGGTACATAGCTGTGATTAGTAACAGAATGAAGTGTATAAGGCTGGGTATGGGGAGAGTAAAGGGTACATAGCTGTGATTAGTAACAGAATGAAGTGTATAAGGCTGGGTATGGGGGAGAGTAAAGGGTACATAGCTGTGATTAGTAACAGAATGAAGTGTATAAGGCTGGGTATGGGGGAGAGTAAAGGGTACATAGCTGTGATTAGTAACAGAATGAAGTGTATAAGGCTGGGTATGGGGAGAGTAAAGGGTACATAGCTGTGATTAGTAACAGAATGAAGTGTATAAGGCTGGGTATGGGGAGAGTAAAGGGTACATAGCTGTGATTAGTAACAGAATGAAGTGTATAAGGCTGGGTATGGGGGAGAGTAAAGGGTACATAGCTGTGATTAGTAACAGAATGAAGTGTATAAGGCTGGGTATGGGGGAGAGTAAAGGGTACATAGCTGTGATTAGTAACAGAATGAAGTGTATAAGGCTGGGTATGGGGGAGAGTAAAGGGTACATAGCTGTGATTAGTAACAGAATGAAGTGTATAAGGCTGGGTATGGGGAGAGTAAAGGGTACATAGCTGTGATTAGTAACAGAATGAAGTGTATAAGGCTGGGTATGGGGGAGAGTAAAGGGTACATAGCTGTGATTAGTAACAGAATGAAGTGTATAAGGCTGGGTATGGGGGAGAGTAAAGGGTACACAGCTGTGATTAGTAACAGAATGAAGTGTATAAGGCTGGGTATGGGGGAGAGTAAAGGGTACATAGCTGTGATTAGTAACAGAATGAAGTGTATAAGGCTGGGTATGGGGGAGAGTAAAGGGTACATAGCTGTGATTAGTAACAGAATGAAGTGTATAAGGCTGGGTATGGGGAGAGTAAAGGGTACATAGCTGTGATTAGTAACAGAATGAAGTGTATAAGGCTGGGTATGGGGGAGAGTAAAGGGTACATAGCTGTGATTAGTAACAGAATGAAGTGTATAAGGCTGGGTATGGGGGAGAGTAAAGGGTACATAGCTGTGATTAGTAACAGAATGAAGTGTATAAGGCTGGGTATGGGGGAGAGTAAAGGGTACATAGCTGTGATTAGTAACAGAATGAAGTGTATAAGGCTGGGTATGGGGGAGAGTAAAGGGTACATAGCTGTGATTAGTAACAGAATGAAGTGTATAAGGCTGGGTATGGGGAGAGTAAAGGGTACATAGCTGTGATTAGTAACAGAATGAAGTGTATAAGGCTGGGTATGGGGGAGAGTAAAGGGTACATAGCTGTGATTAGTAACAGAATGAAGTGTATAAGGCTGGGTATGGGGGAGAGTAAAGGGTACATAGCTGTGATTAGTAACAGAATGAAGTGTATAAGGCTGGGTATGGGGGAGAGTAAAGGGTACATAGCTGTGATTAGTAACAGAATGAAGTGTATAAGGCTGGGTATGGGGAGTAAAGGGTACATAGCTGTGATTAGTAACAGAATGAAGTGTATAAGGCTGGGTATGGGGGAGAGTAAAGGGTACATAGCTGTGATTAGTAACAGAATGAAGTGTATAAGGCTGGGTATGGGGAGAGTAAAGGGTACATAGCTGTGATTAGTAACAGAATGAAGTGTATAAGGCTGGGTATGGGGAGAGTAAAGGGTACACAGCTGTGATTAGTAACAGAATGAAGTGTATAAGGCTGGGTATGGGGGAGAGTAAAGGGTACATAGCTGTGATTAGTAACAGAATGAAGTGTATAAGGCTGGGTATGGGGGAGAGTAAAGGGTACATAGCTGTGATTAGTAACAGAATGAAGTGTATAAGGCTGGGTATGGGAGAGTAAAGGGTACATAGCTGTGATTAGTAACAGAATGAAGTGTATAAGGCTGGGTATGGGGGAGAGTAAAGGGTACATAGCTGTGATTAGTAACAGAATGAAGTGTATAAGGCTGGGTATGGGGAGAAAAGGGTACATAGCTGTGATTAGTAACAGAATGAAGTGTATAAGGCTGGGTATGGGGGAGAGTAAAGGGTACATAGCTGTGATTAGTAACAGAATGAAGTGTATAAGGCTGGGTATGGGGGAGAGTAAAGGGTACATAGCTGTGATTAGTAACAGAATGAAGTGTATAAGGCTGGGTATGGGGGAGAGTAAAGGGTACATAGCTGTGATTAGTAACAGAATGAAGTGTATAAGGCTGGGTATGGGGGAGAGTAAAGGGTACATAGCTGTGATTAGTAACAGAATGAAGTGTATAAGGCTGGGTATGGGGGAGAGTAAAGGGTACATAGCTGTGATTAGTAACAGAATGAAGTGTATAAGGCTGGGTATGGGGGAGAGTAAAGGGTACATAGCTGTGATTAGTAACAGAATGAAGTGTATAAGGCTGGGTATGGGGGAGAGTAAAGGGTACATAGCTGTGATTAGTAACAGAATGAAGTGTATAAGGTTGGGTATTGGAGCGTAAGGGGTACCCAGCTGTGAGTAGTAACAGAATGAAGTGTATAAGGCTGGGTATGGGGGAGAGTAAAGGGTACATAGCTGTGATTAGTAACAGAATGAAGTGTATAAGGCTGGGTATGGGGAGAGTAAAGGGTACACAGCTGTGATTAGTAACAGAATGAAGTGTATAAGGCTGGGTATGGGGGAGAGTAAAGGGTACATAGCTGTGATTAGTAACAGAATGAAGTGTATAAGGCTGGGTATGGGGGAGAGTAAAGGGTACATAGCTGTGATTAGTAACAGAATGAAGTGTATAAGGCTGGGTATGGGGGAGAGTAAAGGGTACATAGCTGTGATTAGTAACAGAATGAAGTGTATAAGGCTGGGTATGGGGGAGAGTAAAGGGTACATAGCTGTGATTAGTAACAGAATGAAGTGTATAAGGCTGGGTATGGGGGAGAGTAAAGGGTACATAGCTGTGATTAGTAACAGAATGAAGTGTATAAGGCTGGGTATGGGGAGAGTAAAGGGTACATAGCTGTGATTAGTAACAGAATGAAGTGTATAAGGCTGGGTATGGGGGAGAGTAAAGGGTACATAGCTGTGATTAGTAACAGAATGAAGTGTATAAGGCTGGGTATGGGGAGAGTAAAGGGTACATAGCTGTGATTAGTAACAGAATGAAGTGTATAAGGCTGGGTATGGGGGAGAGTAAAGGGTACATAGCTGTGATTAGTAACAGAATGAAGTGTATAAGGCTGGGTATGGGGGAGAGTAAAGGGTACATAGCTGTGATTAGTAACAGAATGAAGTGTATAAGGCTGGGTATGGGAGAGTAAAGGGTACATAGCTGTGATTAGTAACAGAATGAAGTGTATAAGGCTGGGTATGGGGGAGAGTAAAGGGTACATAGCTGTGATTAGTAACAGAATGAAGTGTATAAGGCTGGGTATGGGGGAGAGTAAAGGGTACATAGCTGTGATTAGTAACAGAATGAAGTGTATAAGGCTGGGTATGGGGGAGAGTAAAGGGTACATAGCTGTGATTAGTAACAGAATGAAGTGTATAAGGCTGGGTATGGGGGAGAGTAAAGGGTACATAGCTGTGATTAGTAACAGAATGAAGTGTATAAGGCTGGGTATGGGGGAGAGTAAAGGGTACATAGCTGTGATTAGTAACAGAATGAAGTGTATAAGGCTGGGTATGGGGGAGAGTAAAGGGTACATAGCTGTGATTAGTAACAGAATGAAGTGTATAAGGCTGGGTATGGGGGAGAGTAAAGGGTACATAGCTGTGATTAGTAACAGAATGAAGTGTATAAGGCTGGGTATGGGGGAGAGTAAAGGGTACATAGCTGTGATTAGTAACAGAATGAAGTGTATAAGGCTGGGTATGGGGGAGAGTAAAGGGTACATAGCTGTGATTAGTAACAGAATGAAGTGTATAAGGCTGGGTATGGGGGAGAGTAAAGGGTACATAGCTGTGATTAGTAACAGAATGAAGTGTATAAGGCTGGGTATGGGGAGAGTAAAGGGTACATAGCTGTGATTAGTAACAGAATGAAGTGTATAAGGCTGGGTATGGGGGAGAGTAAAGGGTACATAGCTGTGATTAGTAACAGAATGAAGTGTATAAGGCTGGGTATGGGGGAGAGTAAAGGGTACATAGCTGTGATTAGTAACAGAATGAAGTGTATAAGGCTGGGTATGGGGAGAGTAAAGGGTACATAGCTGTGATTAGTAACAGAATGAAGTGTATAAGGCTGGGTATGGGGAGAGTAAAGGTACATAGCTGTGATTAGTAACAGAATGAAGTGTATAAGGCTGGGTATGGGGGAGAGTAAAGGGTACATAGCTGTGATTAGTAACAGAATGAAGTGTATAAGGCTGGGTATGGGGAGAGTAAAGGGTACACAGCTGTGATTAGTAACAGAATGAAGTGTATAAGGCTGGGTATGGGGGAGAGTAAAGGGTACATAGCTGTGATTAGTAACAGAATGAAGTGTATAAGGCTGGGTATGGGGAGAGTAAAGGGTACATAGCTGTGATTAGTAACAGAATGAAGTGTATAAGGCTGGGTATGGGGAGAGTAAAGGGTACATAGCTGTGATTAGTAACAGAATGAAGTGTATAAGGCTGGGTATGGGGAGAGTAAAAGGTACACAGCTGTGATTAGTAACAGAATGAAGTGTATAAGGCTGGGTATGGGGAGAGTAAAGGGTACATAGCTGTGATTAGTAACAGAATGAAGTGTATAAGGCTGGGTATGGGGAGAGTAAAGGATACATAGCTGTGATTAGTAACAGAATGAAGTGTATAAGGCTGCGTATGGGGGAGAGTAAAGGGTACACAGCTGTGATTAGTAACCGAATGACCTGTATAAGGCTGGGTATGGGAGATTAAAGGGTACATAGCTGTGATTAGTAACATAATGAAGTGTATAAGGCTGGGTATGGGGAGAGTAAAGGGAACATAGATATGATTCATAACAGAATGAAGTATATAAGGCTGGGTATGGGGTGAGTAAAGGGTACATAGCTGTGATTAGTAACAGAATGAAGTGTATAAGGCTGGGTATGGGGGAGAGTAAAGGGTACATAGCTGTGATTAGTAACAGAATGAAGTGTATAAGGCTGGGTATGGGGAGACTAAAGAGTACACAGCTGTGATTAGTAAGAGAATGAAGTGTACAAGGCTGGGTAAATGGCTGGGTTCATGGTACATATCTGCTATTAGGAACAGAATGAAGTGTATCAGGCTGGGAAAAGGGCTGGGTGCAGGGAACACAGTTGTGATTTGTAAATAATTAATTACATAAGGCTGGCTTTGGCACTCGGTACAGGGTACAGGGTACACCACCGTGATTAGTAACAGAATGAAGTGTGTAGGTCTGGGTACAGTGATTAGTAACATAATGAAGTGTGTAAGGCTGGATACGGGGCTGGGTACATGTTACATATCTGTGAAATGAAGAATGAAGTGAATAAACCTGGTGTGGGGCTATATACAGGGTACATGGCTGTGATGAGTAACCGAATTAGGGGGTATAATGCTGGGTATGGGGCTGGGTACAGGGTACATAGGTGTGATAATTAAGAGATTAAAGTATATAAGGATGGGTACGGGGTTGTGTACAAGGTACTTATCACTGATTAGTAAGACAAAGAAGTGTATAAGGCTAGCTACAGAGTTGGGTACAGGATACATAGCCATGATTAGTAACAGAATGAAGTTTATAGGGCTGGGTATGGGGCTGTGTACAGGGCACTTACTTCTTATTAATAGAATGAATTGTATAAGGTGGGGTACAGGATTGGGTACAGGGTTAATGGCTGTGAATCTGATCTGGGACACTCCTCCCAGTCTAGTGTCATTAGCTTATTCTACCTAATACAGAGAGAACATCTGAGAAGGTCTTCTGTTTCTCCTTTTTCCCTTTCAAAAAAAAAAAAAAATGCCTGAATCTCCTTGTGTTCTGACTGTGCTTCTCAAACATTTTGGAAATATAGAGTATATTTTAGAGTATTTATTATAACTGTAATTGCCTTAATTTTGCTACAACTCAAGTGCTCTAGGTTGCACTGCATCTAAATTGTTTGTGCGTTTTAGCTGTTTTTCTGTATATATAGACTTCTCTGTATATGTAGACTAGCTACTTATTCTGCTGTGTTACTGCCTCTTAAATCGTTTTTCAGTTGTGCACTTGCCTTGCTTCATTTAAAAAGTTTTAAATTGCTAATTTTGTAGAGTTTTAATTGCATTTACTGTTTAGGACTACACACTCAAGTGTGTTAGCCTTTTCTGTGTTTATTTACTGTAGTATTGCATTGTTTAGCTTGTTTCAACAAAAAAAAATACTATCTTGTTTGCTCGTTTCCCACCTTTCCTAGCCAGTCCATATCCCAGGCTTTGCTTGTCTCAGGACTTTATTTTCTGTGCTCAGAGCTATCCAGACCTTGCTGTGGTAGAGGGAAGTCCTACTGCTTACCAGTGGGAGTGGTGAGCATTGTACTGCCTATCTAATACTAGAGGAATGGTTTCCAGCTCTGAAATTGTAATTTTATTAGCGTTTTTGGGCTGATTTCTATCCCTTTCAACTTTCTGGCTTAAAATCGTGCAGCACTGTGAGGCTACATTTAAACTATTCTAGGTGGCAGAAAGTCTGCTCTTCAAATTTTCCCTTAGAACTAGCTGGTTTCTCAGTAGTAGCACTAAAATCTGAGCCCCTGTGACTAGCACTTGTTCTAGAACCTGCTGGAAAGCACTAGGAAGCCTGAAACTGATACAAGCTCTCAACTCTCCTTGTCAATAAGGAGAAATTAATCGTAAGCACTAAACAGCTTATAATTGCAAAGTACCTTGCAAAGGTAAGAGAAAACAGCTCTTAAACTTTACAAAAAAAGCACCTAAACAGACACGTCCAAGTGTCAGCTTCTGGTGATTTCTTCTGTCCACCTGGCGAATCTGGGCATACTGGGGCAATGCAGTAACTGCCTCATGTACACAGACAGTCCTCTCCTCCTACCACCCAACACTACAACCTGTGAGAGATGCACTTACATAGCCAAACTGGAAGCAAAGCTCTCTCCGGCCAATATTGTGCTAGACAGTCAAGAGGAGAAGGTTAACACCTGCACTACACCTCAAGCAACTCATAGCCCTTCAAAACCCACACCATCAACACCCACACATAGCAACACTAAACCCACATATGCGGAGGCCCTTAACATTAACCTGCCCAAGCAACAAGGACCTCCGAAGATGAAACACAAACAAACACCAGTCACAACCAAAGTGACACATAGCTCACAACACCAGTGTGCCACACAACAACAACCCCTAAGGCAAGACAATGTACCCAACACTTTAGTCACAGGTGATTCTATAGTCAGGCACACTAATGTCCCACTCACCAGGCTGAACAAGGAGAAAATTACAGTCAGCTGCCTGTCGGGTGCCAGGATCCGCCACATAATGCATGCACTCAAGTCACTCCACAACAAGTACAAATACGACTCTGTCATTGTCCATGCTGGAGTGAATGACTTGAGATGTACCTCCCTAGACTACATGAAAAGAGACATGGAGGAGCTCTTGGATCATGTGACCCAGGCAGTTATGACCCTAGCCCTGAGTAGCATCCTTCCTTCGCCCAGAATGATACCACAGTATAAGGACAAAATGATTGACTTCAATAATTGGCTAAGCTTCTGGTGTCATTCAAAGGGGATCCAGTATTTGTCTGCCTGGGAAGACATGATCGACAAACCATGATGCTTTGCCAGAGATGGTCTGCACCTGTCACCCCTGGGATTCAGGTAACTGGCTAAAGCTCTTGCCACCCCTATAGTGCCTTTTTTAGGCAAGTTTCATAAGATAAAACCACCAACGTAACAGATACAAGCATGTAAAATCTGAAGGTAATGCTGCTCAATGCTAGAAGTCTAAACCTCAAAATGCACTCTCTCGAGGCACTCCTAAAAATGAAGAACATTTATATCTGTGCAGTAACTGAGACCTGGTTCAAGGCTCCAGAGAGCACCCCTGCAATACCAGGCTACAACTCTTACCACACTTTTCGGCCACAAAACCAAGACCGAAACACTAAAGGTGAAGGAGTGTCCATATTCACCAAGGATATTCACACCTCCAGGCTAGTTTAGCCCTATGAGACTGTTTGTGTAGTCTTTGCAAGTGTTGTCAAAAGCTGAGTTTGGTAGATTAGTAGCGATCCTCCTGTGCTTATTTATCTAGAACTAAGAACGCTGTTTGGAAGTGTTTGATTGATTCTCCCTGATTCGGCTCCCCGAACTTCATCTTCCACGTGGAGTTCTTGAAAGTGTGCAATTACTACTTGTCCTGCTTAGCTGTGTTTGCTTGCATAGTTGGGTCTAAATAGATTGTAGCACTGCTTCTTGAGCAGCTGAAAACCAACATTTGGTCTTGGTATACTACAACTCCTGATTAACTTCTACCAAAGCGGACCTTTCTCTGAGTGTCCCTTCCTACATACAGACCTTCAAAGCCTGTATAAGGTGGTTTGAGCTACAATAAATAGTTTTAGTGTATCAGATATATTTACTTATGTAGTACATTAGTCTAATACTGTATATCCTACACTAAACTGTTCAGTTTTGGTTGCTCGCTCTGTGGGTCTGATCAGTTACTAGCGCTGCCGCTCGAGCAGTTAAAAGCTGACATTAGGCTTTGGTGTACTATAGAAACTAATATAAACTATTTTTTAAAATCTCCATGTAACCGGATCTTTCCTTGAGTATGCATGCTTTTACATGTGTCTCCGAAGAACCTATAAGGCATTTTTTGACTTATACTAATGGCTTACTTAGTGTATTAGTATAGTGTTTTTTTGGGTATTAGCGTAATACTTGTATTTATTTTTCACTAAATTGCTTAGTTATGCTTGCTCGCACAGTGGGCCTGAATAAGCCTGCACTCTGTGCAGCTGAAAGCCGACAATAAGCCTTGGTGTATGACAAAAACTGAATGAAACTATCTTTCTTCACTCCCACTCAAGCGGACCTTTCTCTGAGTGTGTTTGCTAAGGCATGGGTCCCTGAAGCCTTTAAAAGGCTTTTGTATAACAACAAATAGTTTTTTGCCCTGATGCTCAAATTCTCCCCACAGACCAACCTAACTGTGTATGTGTTGCATAGCATCTGAAGTAAATGCTTAACATGTTGTACTACTGTTGTAATTCTAGCATAGTACTTATTAATATGATTTAATATGACTTACTAATACTTTAGTTTAAATAGTTAAATGTACTAAATTGCTACATTTAATTCAGTGCTACTTCTAAATGGGTATTGAAATATAGCACTATAAAGTAATACATTGTTGCCAACAAGGGTTTGGAAAGACTTACTTGATATTTACTGATACTGTCTTTGTGAATGATTAGCCCTTTTTTCTATAAGGTTTGTGTTTTTAGAAATGTTACTTGCTATTAATGTATGTGTCTCTGATTGACTAGTGTAATGTATGAGCAAGCTTACCTTGTTATGTGATAATTACCGTTTCTCATCCCTACCTCTCTCTCTTGCCTCCTCAAGTTACCTGCTCATCTTGTGCTACCTGCACTAGTCTTTAGGAGCATAAAGGACCCTCTCCTACATATCGCTCACCTCACTGAATAATTCCACCCTACAATCCCTCTCCAAAGGACACCAGCAAAGTATGTTTGTGGAATAATTCCTGCCAGATAGACTTTCTTCTACTGTACCTATACTACATGGTTAGAGAAAGTCCTGAGCTAAGACAGCCAGCAGCCTCTATCCCCCACCCCTGCTGTACCTCACACACCCTCTTCCCATCCCCTTTTTAAAACTCCCTTTGTCCAGCAACTTTTTTCCTTGTTTGTACTTTAACTCCCTCTTATCAGCCATGTAATTATCAGACCTGTCCACTAGGGGGCTCCCTACCCCAACTATTCTCTCTTTTCTTGTGTCTCATGCCCTGATACTTACATTATTTTTCTCCTGCTATTCCTTAACTACTATTAGTCCTTCTTACTTCACCCTCTACTTCTACTGTCTACACCCACCTCTTCTAGGTTTAATTCTAACTACCCTTTTCCCACATCTGCATATAAACTTGCCGTCTGGAGACAGTTGTGCTGATTGGTTTTTATAACTGCATCTGTAGCTGTCCTAACCCACTCCGTTCGCCCTGTGGGCTCACTCCGCTCCTCTCCCTACCCCCAAATTCCACCCACCCCCAGGGGTCCTACTCTTATACTTACTTAACCACACCTCTTCCTCTTCCATTAACTTCTAGAATTTGCTGGCCACACCTCTTCCTTTTCCTATTACATTCAGAACACTCTACCACCTTTTCATATTCTCTTATATCTACCTTCTCATAACACTTCCCTCTATCTTACCTCAACCTTCTCACTTCTCCATCCTCACCCTCTATACTTCTAAATTTTACCTATATATATCCAATAGTAAACCTACACAATGTATAAACATCCCACACCATTTTGTATCCTACTTTTATTCACACTACTACTACTACTTCCTCTAACCATTGCCTACTTACTCACTTCCTGTGAATACCCACTACATCTAGACCATCACTATCCTAATATGGAAACCAATGCTCTTTCCCTTCCACTCTTCTTGAACCATGCTAATATAACATCTTCACCCAACTACCTACTTGCAAAGTATCATAGAATACTACATATTAAATATAACACACTTAATCTCAGGAAAAATCTGCTTCTATACAACAAATTCCCTAACCCAAGCTATATAGGATTAATACTCTCAATAAAAGCTGGAGATATCCACCCTAACCCAGGCCCTACAAGAACTCCTAGTACTCTCCATAGCCAAAAGCCCTACTCTAACAATTCTCTTACTAAAACATCTAACTCCCTACAAGTAGCCCATCTCAATATACGTAGCATAAACAACAAAATACTTCAACTCCAAGCTCTAGTAGAAGTATATTCCTTTGATATCCTCTGCTTAACAGAAACATGGTTAAAACATTCTACCAAAGACAATGAAATCATTCCACCTGGATATAACATACTAAGACTCGACCGAGTAGCCAAGAAAGGAGGAGGGGTAGCTATTCTATTTAAATCAGGCTTACAATTAACCACACACAACTGTAAAATACCTCTCGATTCCAATGCTGAAATCCTCATCTGCAAACTTCATATTAACAATGCCAAATCCATCTATATCATCTGCATGTATCTTCCTCCTGGTAATAACATTGCCACCATGGAAAATACTCTTTGCTGGCTATCCCAACACTTGCCTCAAGAAACAATAATCCTAGGAGATATAAACACTGACTAGAACTGCTATTGTAGCAGCCTCCCTACAACCCACATTAACCTATATGTTTTTTCTCAAACTATTACATCCCCCACCAGGATCAATAAAGCTAACCAGAAAGGAAGAATATTAGACTGGATTCTCATTAACCATCCCCCTCATAATAATGATTCAGGAACCCTCCCTGATGATATAAGTGACCACTTACTTACCTATATTATCAGGCACAAAACCCATACTCCCAGTCTAACATCTGTCAAAAATATCAGATCCAAAAAGAACTTTCACCCTGAGCTATTTGAACAAGAACTAAGAGCTTGCAATTGGTCTCCATTAAAACACCTCCCTTTAGAAGAAGCCATCAATTACTTTAACTCTAACTTCCTCACCATTCTCAACCAACATGCTCCAACCAGATTAATTAGAGTTAAAACCAAGTCTGCCCCATGGCTTTCAAAAGTAACCAAACTGAAAATGCACCTTAGAAATAAACATTGGGCCAAATGGAGAATGACTAAAAACCCTGTTGACCAACAAACCTTTGACAGTTAAGAAATGACACTAAGAAAGCTATACTCTCTGATAAAAGAAATTACTACCAACAATTCCAACAAACTAATCAAAACAACCCTCAGAAATTCTTGACTACCATTAATTAATTAATTACTCCACCCAGGTCATTCCACCACACCTAACCCTCAAAATACTGACCATACTAATCCCATGAATACAACCAATACAATTAATACCTTCTTTACTAATACTATCCAAACACTAGCTAGTCAGTTATCACCTAATAGCTTTACTCTGCCTTCTTATAACTCTATCTCACCCCCTCCTTTTCACTTGAAACCTGTACCAACTACATATATTCTAACCCTCATGCAAAAACTAAAACCATGCTCTCCCTCAGCAGATCAACTACCCAGGGGTGTAGCTAGGATTTTCAAATTTGTACTGACAGCTCTCAAACTGTTACACCCCTCCCCAGCCAAGCTACGGCCTTTCTCGTAATTCACGGTTTGCTCTTTTAGTGTCGATGAAGAGGCATTCGCTGTAATGCCTCTTCAGTAATATAATATAAATTCACTCAAACTCGGTTCCTTGAATTGAAAATTAACCTGAAATGTCAGTTCTTTGAAAAATGCAGCATGGTAGTTGGGGTAGAGACTTTATGCTTTTGTTTTCTGCAACTAAGATACAGGTTTTGAGCTTGAGTAAATTACTAACCACCTGCTACCCCTAACTAGGATGTTTCATTCACACACACCCCTACCTACCTCTTAGTGCAAGAAATATGGACAAAGCCTAAAATAAACAGGAACAGATATTAAATAATGTTCTCGTGAACTTAGAAAGTTGCTAGAATAACAGGATTTGTGCTAGTATGAATTTTTCTAAAGGACATGAAGTCTGAAGCTCAAATGTCTGTCATTATTTAGCAACTTCAGCCTTCAATGATTTTCTAGAAAATCACAAAATTTATGAGGAACAGACAAAAAATATGGGGCAAAAATCTGGACATTCTGCAAAATGTGGACAGTTGAGAGGTATGCTACCTACCACACACACACACACACACACACACACACACACACACACACACACACACACAAAACCTCTCAACCTCTTACAGCAACAAACTCATAAATAAAACTGAGGCAAAGGCCCAAAAATAAGGACATTTTTTTTAAATATTGCTCTTATAAACTTAGAAAGATAATAGAATAGTAGTAGGTCTTGCATCTGTACGAATTTTCTGAAAGGTATGAAATCTGAAACTGAAATGTCTGCATTATTTTCTAACTTCAGTCTTTAACAATTTGCCACTAATTTGCCAGAAAACTGCAATTTTATGAAAAACGGACCAAAAATGTGATGCAAAAATATAAAATTGCCAGACAATACAGCTGGGAACCTGTCAAAGGAGGGACACCATTTTAATATGAGCACAGTTAACTTAGAGCAGCTGACAAAATTAGAGAATCTACATGCATTTCTGAAATAAAAGTAATGTATAACTCTGATCATTACAGTTATTTATAAAAGTAAAGTAAACCCTCTATGTTTTCTTCCAAAATTGCTATTTTGTGGAGGGATCATTAGGGAAGAGCAACATTTTGAGCCAAAATCAGGGACAGTTGAGGTTTGGCTATGCCTAATTCTATAAAGCAATTTATTTGCATGTACCTCTCAACCTGTTAATGCAATAAATCTGGACAAGGCCAAATATATTGAGGGAACATATAAACAGTACTAAAAATTGCTCTTGTATAAACTGGGACAGTTGATAGAACAGGTCTTATTTTAGCATGCATTTTTCTGAAGGTTATAAAGTCTGAAACTAGTGTGTCATTATTTAGTGACTTAATTCCTAAATCATTTGCCAGAAAACCACAAATTGAGGAACAAACCAAAAATAAGAAGCAAAAATCTATTCATTCTTTGAAAATCTGGACAGTTGGGAGGTATAGTTCAGCTGGGGCTGTCTAAGTTTGCCGCCCTTCCCCCTCACAAAATCATGGTCGAATGGAGCCTCCCCCTGCAGCCATTCCAATGATCCATTACTTTGCTATTTCACTCCATTTACCATAAACACTAATGTACATACTGATTTACTTCTATGATGATTTGAACTTCATTTGAAAGTTTTATTTTGCATTTTACAGCACAAACACTAAGACATCTGCAAAACAAACTTGGCATTAAAACTTCTCTGCCCTTGAAACTCACATTCACTGAAACAACATTAAAACCCACATTCAAAGAAAAATACATTTTATCCGTGGCAGATAAGAATTAATTCTGGGCTGCTTTTAAATCATAGGCCCCTTGCATATGAAACATACATGTGCTCTTTGATACACCTTCCTATTGCTTTGAACAGTTTTCCAGTAAACAATGAAACAAAACTGCCCAATTCAGATCATTTCCATCATAAAAGTCTAGTCAAACTTTTACAGTCCACCATTATCAGTAAATAATATGCACAATCTCTGAAGTAGTAAAAAAAGTCATCTAAATAATTCCACGTTAAATAAATCTAACTAATGAAGAGGTTGCTGCTAGCAATCACCTTTATATTTCATGACTTCACCGAAAAATAAAGTGTCTGATGCCCCTGAGGAATAAATTGCCTAAATTACATTAATAATAAGCTAGTAATATTGCAATAGGAAATGGATGGCAAACTGATAACAGGCTCATAGTTAGTGTCTTAACTTTCAATACAGCAGCATTCACCCCTTATGGGAGTAGAACCAACAACCTTCTGCATTAAAAGCAAGTACACAACATTTTGTGCTACTAGCAATGTGAGCCAACTTAGCATAATCAGCACTAAACTTCTCTTCCCCTGCAGCTCTCAGCTCCTTGTAAAATCTACGCAATACTCAACTACATCTCAACTTCGCAGCACAAGAAGTCTGGAAAAAGCCAAATTTATTGGGGTGGGTCAAAGGGCAAAAACAGGAACACATTAAACATTGCTTGTATAATCTTGGAAAGCTGCTAGAATAAAATGCTGTGTTACCATCATACATTTTACTGCCAAGGTCACTGTGCAAAATAGTCAGAACAACATATCACTATGCCAAATCACCTGCTTTGTGAAAGAGAGGAAGACTGAAACTTAAATGGCTATCATTTAATGAATTCAGTTCTCACCATAGCTGTCAACCTCTTAGCACAAAACACCTGGACAAACCCAGTAATGAGGGAATACAGCCCTCAAACATATTCAGTGAATTCAGTTCTTGCCATAGCTGTCAACCTTAGCACAAAAAACCTGGACAAAGCCAATGACAGGGTATTACAGTGCCAAAAATAAGGACACATTTCAAATAGTCATAAACTTAAAAAAAATGCTATAAAAAAGGTTGTGTTAGTATATATTTATTGCTAGAATAAAAAGTTGTTTTACTATGTCACCAACACAGGGATAAGATGCAGACTCCACACAGAAGGCAACCCAGCCAAGAATCAAACCAGAAAACCTATAGCCGGGAGGCAACAATACTGCCACTGCACCATCAAATACATAAGGAAGTAAACATTCAGAAACCTGAAGTCTGAAATTTAAATGCCTGTCAATTTGTTAATCAGGACAGTCTGACTTGGAACAAAAAAATAAAAACAATTCTCAGCAGAGGCCCAGGAAAAAATAATGCAGACATGTCTTTGTAACATGGGAGGACACAAAAGTAAACCCACACAAACACAGGGAGAAGATACAGCCCCCCCCCCCACAAAGAAGGCACCCCAGCCAAGAACCAAACCCAAGAACCTATAGCTATGAGACATCAATGCTACATTGTACCACTGCACCATCAAATTTCAAGCATTGCAATATTTAAAAAACACAGATACGATACAGATATTGATCAGATCAAATATGAGGCAAAAATCTGCAATTTTTTTACAAATGGTGATGGGTAGGGAATTCAGGTCTTTAACACCTGCATACAAGGTACAGGGTTCAAGCCTGAGGTATTCCCTACCACACCACCCATCCCACCTGGGGCATTTTCTCACACACACACACACACCTCAGTTCTAAATACAGTCCTTGACGTGAGACCAACACACACTACTCACCAAATTCCACATTTTAAAATGTATGTTCCAGCTGATAAAATGCAAAACAACACATGACAGCTCGACAGCAGTGAGAAAAGTACCAGTACACAAAATATTGCATTTGGCAACAAATTATTTTAAAACACTGCCTGTGATTCTCTTGTTACAAAGTGCAACACAGACTATCAGGCTGCTCCACATTAATTTATTTGTTTATTTTACATTTGGCAACAGATAAACACACTAGACAGTGAACTCTTTTTGGGTATGACCTAGGCCCATAGGGCAAAAAATGAATGCCAATAACATTTAACAGTTACGACAGTTATTAACAAAAGGCACATAGAATGAGATCATTGAAAATAACTTATAAAAATGTTTAGACAGTTTTTGAATAACAGAAACTGTGTATAACTTAAATTGTAAAAGTAAAAAAGTAGAAATATAGAATTAATATAATACAGCTATGCCAAAGGAACCAAAATTTGTGAGTGACAAATAGAAAAGGATTAGTTAGAAGAGAATGAATAGAAATGTGTGATTAAAATAGGAAAGAAGTAGATCGGTAGCTTGTATTAGAAATTCCTGACTGTTGAAAAAGTGAGAACTGAGGTTTTTTTTCAACAGTACAGATGTTAAATGGTAGTCTTTGCAGACATTTTAAACTGACACACACACACATGTATACACACACACACACACACATACACACACACACACACACACACACACACACACACACACACACACACACACACACACACACACACACACACACCTCGGTTCTAAATACAGTCCTTGACGTGAGACCAACACACACTACTCACCATACAGTCCTTGTCGTGAGACCAACAAATCCTCCCGCTTTCCTTGCAGTGAGACCAACAAATCTTCCCACTTTAAGTCCTTGAAATCCTTCGACCAACATAACGCTTGTTGCGCTCCTTCAACCAACATAACACTTGTTGCGCGGTGAGCTGGCTGCCCTGTTGAGCTGACGTCATCGTCGTGCACTAGTAAAGCGCGAAAATTTTAAATGCTAAAGCGCGAAAACTTTAAAATGCTACCCCCCTTCTAAATACGTTGTACTGAAATCAGTACAGTGCGTATGCCTCCCGACGTCCCTGCAACTACCTGCTGATTTCCTACGGCTATCAGCCAAAGCTTTAGCTTATCCTATTTCCATTCTGATCAATAGGACTATTACTGAAGGTCACATACCTAGCTTATGGAAAGTCTCTCATATTATCCCCCTCCATAAATGTGGACATTCCTATGAGCTCTCCAACTACTGCCCTATTGCCGTTCTTTCACTCTTGGCAAAGATCATGGAGAAATGTATTCATAGGCAATTACTTGACCACTTAACTCAAAATAACTTACTTTCCAGCTGTCAACATGGTTTCAGACCCTGACATAGCACCACCACCACCCTTCTTTCCTTTACAGATTGCATAAACAAAAAACGTAACCTTAATAACCTTTCTTCAGCACTATTCATTGACCTGTCCAAAGCATTTGACTTGGTCAATCATCAGATTTTCATCAACATACTGAAATCCCTATCTTTAGATGCACCTACCATAAAATGGTTCCATTCCTACCTAGACAAAAGACAACAGGCGGTAATTTGGCATAAGACTCTTTCTACCCTCCAACCAGTTACCCTAGGTGTCCCTCAAGGGACCATACTAGGACCTCTCCTCTTCTCAATATTTATTAACGACCTTCACCTAGCCATCCCCCAAGCCACATGCATACAATATGCTGATGACTCCACACTAATATGCTCAGCCAAATCCACATATGAACTCCTCTCTCTTACCCAGAAGACATTTAACACAGTTGAACAATGGTTTACACAGCGTTGCCTTCTTTTGAACCCCCAAAAAACTAAACTCCTCCTCTTTAATCCGACTCCCAAGTCCACTCCACTTGATTTCTCAGTTGCATCCACCAATGGTACCATTATATCACCCAAGCCAACCACCAAACTATTGGGTATCACCATAGATAACAATCTGAACTTTGACACCCATATCAACAATACAATAAAAACTGTCAACAAAAAACTTGGCTCCTCTATAGGATTAAACCTTACCTTTCCCCCACAGCTAGAACAACCATAGCTCACACTCATCTAATCTCTACTCTCCTCTATGCTTTACCTATTTTTCCTAACCTTTCAAAAAATAACCTCAGCAAACTGGAAACTTCCTACAATAACATCGCTAGATTTGCAACAGGAAACCCTTACAGAACCCTCCACTGCATAAATATAAAGCAGCTAGGATGGCTTGAACTACAAAACGTGATTAAATTCCATCAACTAACCATTGCCCATAAAACTCTCTATAAACCATTCATTACTCCTATTCTATCTACCCTCATCACTCCATATACAAATCTGAAATCACTACGTTCCTCACACAAAAATCTTCTACATACCTCTAAACCTAACAACAAGGCTAATGAATCTCTCTTCTCTAATACTGTTGGTAAAACTTGGAATCTTCTCCCCAGTAACCTTTCCTCTCTTCCCTCTCCATCACTCTTCAAAAATAGACTGAAACTCTACCTTACAACACACTGGTTGTGCCCCTGTACTAAACCTGACTAGGCATTTATCCATCTGATTAAACTTAGCTCTGCTTATCCCAGACTACTTATAAGCTACTAGATATTCTATTATACATTTTTTCTCTTCAACTACTCTGTGTCTAGATTTATTCTCTTAAACTACACTGTCTAGTCTCTCTAAATACAAAGTATTCTCTTATACAAAATTTTTATTAGGGCATTTTTTTGAATGGCTAACCATAGCTGAAATGTACCATGATCCTGTTTACAGAAATGCAACAAAATGTACTGAATGAGAGGAGTGTCTGTGAATTTAGCTGTATTTGTAAATGTCTCGTATTATAAATTATATTGTGGTTTTTTTGTGTTTGTTGGAGCTTTTCTCCTCGGGCCTCCACTGAAAATGGACATATATCCAATTGGACTAGCCTGGTCAACAAATGTAAAATAAAAAAATAAAAATAAAATAGTTGCCCAACACAATGCATCTGAAATTCTCCAGGTGCAACTAACACTAGGTAAGACTGCAATCCAACTTATAGCTTGCTACAGTTCCCCCACCATGCTTCAAGATTCTCACTACACCTTTCTAAACATACTGGAAAATATTAAGATACAACCAAACACCCTAATACTGGGTGATTTCAACTACCCTGCCATTAACTGGGAAAACTACTCGGGTACCAACTCCTTTTCCCAACGGTTCTTGGAATTCATAAATTCCAACGCCTGGATCAACTAATCCATTGTCCCACCAGGGGCTCCAATATCCTAGACCTGGTCATTACCAACATGGGAGATAGATGCCCCACACCAGTGGTCACCCCCTCATTGGGCAGGTCTGACCATAAGCAAATCACCCTTGACATCCACATCCCACCCCCACCCCCCAGTAAGGAAACCTCCTTAAAAAACTTCTCCAAAGCCAACTTCATGCTACTGAAGTCATAAGTGACAAACTTCATGACACCCATGCAGACGGGATCTGAAAGTTCGACTGCAGAATCCTAAACTAAGGCAATGTGCGAGCACATCCACTCTTGCATGAATCATGCCATCCCAAATAGAACCAAGATGCTCTTCTCCAAAAAAAGTAAGGCAATCTGGTGGTCTCCTGCTATAAACAAACTATACAACAGAAGGAAGAAACTGTTGCGGAAAAGAGGGAAATCCCAAGATGCAAAAAACTCCCTCACCAGCCTCAGTAAGAAGTTGAGATCCCTCATAAAATCCTCAAAAGCTAGTTATGAAAATAAAATTTCCAAAGATTTTAAAGACAACCACAAGACATTCTATAACTATGTCAAGAATCTAAATGGCAATGCTCAGATCTGCTATGAGCTACAACAGAATGGCATTAAATATACTGATCCCAAGGATATTACCAATATCCTGGCAGATCGATTTAGTGCCAACTTCACCCCCCTCTCACCCTCTAAAGGGCTCATCTCAATACCAAAAGATTGCCAAATTTGGGTAATCATGGCCACACAGGTAGAAACCGCACTCTCCAAAGTTAAGAATACAGCATCCATGGGACCAGATGACATTCCTGGCTGTGTACTACATGAACTACAAAATGAACTGGCACCTCATCTAAGTGTCATGTTTAATCATAGCCTCACCTCAGGCTTTGTGCCCACTGAGTGGCGCACAGCTACAGTTATCCCACTCCACAAGGGGAGATCTGCCTTGGATCCTGGGAACTACTGTCCCATCAGTCTGACAAGTCTGATATGCAAGAGCATGGAACACATTGTCATGGAACTTATAAACAAAGACACTGGCAACCTTCAAACACTGGACCCCACCCAGTTTGGGTTTGTGAAGGGCCAATCTTGTCTCCTGAATCTGATTGACTTCTTCGAATCAGTCTCCAGAGCTGTGGACAAGGGTAAGGCGGTCCACACAGCCTATCTGGACCTCGCCAAGGCCTTCGACACCATCCCCCAGTCCGGAATCATAGATAAACTTAGTAAGCTGGGCATAAATCCCTACGTCACTCGATGGGTTGCCAACTGGCTTACTGACAGAACCCAGACTGTAAAAGTAGCCGACTCCAAATCCAGCTCCAGACAAGTGACAAGTGGAGTACCTCAGGGTTCAGTCTTGGGACCACTCTTCTTTGGCATCTACTTCTCTGAAGTACAGGCCAACACTAAGGGACTCTGACTAACGAAGTTCGCAGATAACTGCAAACTGGGAGCCATTATTGAATCCCCAAATGATGTGGATATTCTACAAAAGGGTCTTACAGAAACAGATGCCTGGTGCCAAGAGCCATGGGCTCAAGCTTAATGCCAAGAAATGTATAGTTATCCCCTTTGGAAAAAAACATGTACCTATGAATTACCACATAGGTGACAAGACACTAAACATCGAAAGTGTGATGAGAGACTTAGGGACACAGGTGGTCAGTGGTCTCACTTTCCATAACCGCATTGCCACAACAGTCAGGAAATCTTTCTATGTGGCACACCTCATCACTAAGGGCTTTTCATCCAGAAAAAAGGAGGTCATTGTCCCACTGTACTCATCCCTCATTAGACCCATTATAGAGTATAATGCCTCTTTTGGTATATACCTCACAAGACTTCTGCAACAGCTGGAAAGGCCACAGAAATACCTCACTAAAAGAATCACAGGCCTAAAGCAGATGCCATATCCTGACCGTCTAAAAAAACTCCAGCTATACTCTGTGGCATATCGTCTACTCAGAGGTGATCTCTGCTTAACATACAAGGCCATGTCAAACCCTGAGCTGTTGGACATGCTCTACTCAAAGAAATCCCAATCCATCAGAGCCACACGCTCCAGGAATCTAAACCTTGTCATCACAATGAACAAAACATGCTGGAGGGATAGGTTCCTGACCCAGAGACTCTCCATACTCTGGAATAGACTGCCCATACATGTCAAGCAGAGTGCCTCATTGGTCCTCTTCAAAAGGAACCTTGATGATTGGATGGGAAATATTGTGGGGAGAAATATCCAGGGAATTGTTATAGCTAGGCTTGCATAGGCCCTAGGGCTGATAACCTAGTACCAACCTATGAACCTATGAACCTATGATTAGTAAAGGAATGAAGTGTATAAGGTTGGGTACAGGGCTATTACAGGGTACATAGCTGTAATTAGCAACAGAATGAAGTGTTTTAGGCTGGGTATGGGGCTGGGTACAGGGTACATAGCTTTGATTAGTAAAAGAATGAAGTGTATATGGCTGGGTGCTTGGCTGGGTACAGAGGGTATAGCTGTGAATAGTAACAGAATCAAGAGTATAAGGTTCAGTGTGTGGTTGGTTGCAGGGTACATAGCTGTGATTAGTAACAGAATGAAGTGTATAAGGCTGGGAACAGGGCTGAGGGCAGGGTACATAGCTGAGATTATAATAAAATGAATTGTATAAGGCTGGCTTGGGGCTGAGTACAGGATACAAAGCTGTGATTATTAAAACAATGAATTATATAAGACTTGGTATGGGGCTGGGTTCAGGGTACATAACTCGGATTAGTAACAGAATGAAGTATATAAGGCTGGGTACAGGGCTGGGTACCAGGTACGTAGCTGTGATTAATAAAAGAGTGAAGTGCATAAGGCTGGGTACAGGGCTGGGTACAGGGTACATAGCTGTGATTATAAACAGAATGAAGTATATAAGGCTAGGTACAGGGCTGGGGACAGGGTACATAGCTGTGATTAGTAACAAAATGAAGTGTAGAAAGTGGGGTATGGGTTTGGGTACAGGGTGCCTACAGTAGCTGTGATTAGAAACAGAGTAAAGTGTATAAGGCTGGGTATCGGGTACATGATACATAGCTGTGATTAGTAACAGAATGAAGTGTATAAGGCTGGGTACATGGCTGGGTATAGGCTACATAGCTGTGATTAGCAACAGGATGAAGTGTATCATGCTGGGAAAAGGGCTGGGTGCAGGGTACATAGCTGTGATTAGTAAATAATTAATTGTATAAGGCTTGGCTTTGGAGCTGGGTTTGTATGTTCTTCCTGTGTCTCTGTGGGGTTTCTTCCATGTCCAAAAAACATGCTGAGTGTTTCCATCTCAAACTCACCAATGAATGGAGCTGTGGGCAGCAGCACAGACTCTATATGGTGCCCTATAAGGGAAGAGTTGTACAGACCAACCACTTTGGGCATCTACTGTGGTGCACAGTATCCTCAAGATAAGAGAACATGGATTACAGACTGCATGCCATGGCAGGGCTAGCCACTCGATGGTGTAAAATATGGCTCTCTGTGATTTGGTCATGTTGACTAATGTTTCCAAAAATGGGCATTGGTAGATACAGGTGATAAGTGAGTTGAGGACCTGGCCTACTCTGACCCACGCCAGGGACCCTTGCTAACAGTGGGAGGGGTATAAGTGCCATAAAGCCTAGCAGCCCTGGGTCAATAAGCTACTGGCTGGCCGGTGTCTAGTTGCCCAGCCTGGGTTACCTGGGATTGCTCTGTTGAGTGAAAGCTGGACATAAAACCAACCAATCTGCCAAACGTGAACTGAGAATTGCTATGCTTAATGTAGGTTCACTGACAGGACGCAGCTTGGAAGTGGATGACATGATGATACTGAGGAGGCGGGACATCCTATGTATCCAAGAGATGAGATGGAAGGGCAGTGCAGCAAAGCTACTTTGCTTGGGATCCAGAGTCTTCTACTCATGTGGAGGGCAGGCCAGAAAAGGTGTAGGAATTGTGGTAAGAGAGAGTCTTCAGAAGTCAGTAAAGGATATCATCAGAATTAATGACAGACTCATGGCAGTCAGACTCTAGTGTAATGATAGGGCAGTATTCATAATATCAGCCTATGCCCCGCAACAAGGTTGTGATAGTGAGGAAAAGAGTGCATTCAGGCAGCAGTTGCAGGACCTGCTAGATAAAGCAGGACAACATGAATTGGTGTTGATAATAGGTGACTTGAATGCACATATCAGGACAGACAGAACAGGATATGAGGACTGCCTGGGTCCACATGGGTGGGACAACAGGAATAAAGAAGGAGAAGCCATTCTAGACTTCTGTCTGGTAAATGGCTTGATAGTAGCCAACACATGGTTCAGAAAGAAAGACAATCACAAGATCACATACAAGAGTAGCCAACATGCAACTCAGGTAGACTTCCTCCTAGTATGGAAAAGGCACTGGGGTAGAATCCATGATTGCAAAGTCATCCCCAGTGAAACAGTCAGCCCACAGCATAAACCACTAGTTGTCACAATCAGCTGCAAGCAGTGGTCAGAGAAGGCTCTAAGGTCAACAGAGATCAGGCTGAAGACCTGGAAGTTGACTGGAGAGAACAACAGTTCAAGGAATTACTCAGAGCTCTAGCACCCCAAGAAGAGGAGGAAATAGGTGGAGTTGGAGAAGAATGGCAGTGCCTAAAACAGCATGTGTTAGGACTACAGAAAGATATGTGGCCAAGCAAGGTATGTAAATAAAGTACATAAGGAAAGCTGGTGGTGGAATGCAGAAGTTCAGGAAGTCATCAAAAGAAAGAAGGAGTTCATAGGTTCATAGGTTCATACTAGGCTATCTGCCCTGGGGCATTTATAAGCCTAACCCGATTGTGTTTGGCTTATGCCACCCCTTGATTTGAGTATACTGTGCCCTTTTTAAAGTTTAGTTTACTGTGCCTCTGTCTAATAGTGACACATAAGTAATCCCCGGGACAAACCTACAATCCCCCATCCACTCATCAAGATTCTTCTTGAAGAGAGTCAGTGAGGTGCTCTGCCTAACATGAATTGGAATTCTATTCCAGAGCGAAGGGAGCCTCTTGGTTATGAATCTGTCCCTCCAGCATGTTCTATTTATTTCTGTGCTGAGGTTCAAGTCCCTCGAGCGCGTGGCTCTAAGGGATTTAGATTTACTGAGGTGGAGCATGTCCATTAATTCTGGATTGGACATAGCTTTATATGTCAGGCATAGATTGCCTTGAAGTAGGTGGTATGCAACTGAGTAGAGCTGGAGTTTTTTAACCGAGCAGCATATGGCATCTGTTTGAGTCCCTTGATCCTCCTGGTGAGGTACTTTTGGGGTCTTTCTAATTGCTGCAGGTGTTGGGTAAGGTACATCCCAAAGGGGGCATTGTATTCTATGATGGGCCTGATGAGGCATGAATAAATGGGCACGATTACCTCTCTTGATCTAGATGTGAATCCTTTCATGATGAGGTGGGCTATGTAGAAGGTCTTTCTAACCACTTTAGGAATGTGGTTGTCAAAGGAAAGATTGCTATCAAATTGGGTCCCCAGATCCCTAATTACTTTCTCTGTACTTAATGGGTTACCACCTATGTGGTAATTTGTGGGCACATTGTTTTTGCCAAAGGGTATGACTATACACTTTTTGGCATTTAGCTTTAGACCATGGCTCTGGCACCAGTTATCCATCTCTGCGAGACCTTTTTGAAGGATGTTTATGTCAGCTAGAGAGTCGATTATGGCACCCAGTTTGCAGTCATCTGCGAACTTGGTGAGCCATAGTCCTCCCACGTTGGCCTGTACCTCAGAAAAGTAAATACCAAACAAGAGAGGTCCCAGGACAGAACCTTGTGAGATGCCACTTGTGACTGGTTTTGAGTCTGACATGGCCCCAGCAACTCTGACTCTGTGGATTCTGTCTTTGAGCCAGTTTGCGACCCATCTTGTGACATAGGGGTTTATATTTAGGCTGGATAGCTTATCTATGATGCCCGAGTGGGGTATTGTGTCAAATGCCTTTGCGAGGTCCAGATAGGCACTGTGGACTACCTTCCCCTCATCTATGGCCTTAGTGACAGTTTCGAAGAAGTCGACCAGGTTCAAAAGGCAAGATCTGCCCTTAACGAAGCCAAATTGGGTAGGATCTAGTGTCTGTAGGTCCCCAATGTCTTTGTTTATGAGTTCCATGATGATCCTCTCCATAGCCTAGCAGACTAGGCTAGTCAGGCTTATGGGGCGATAGTTTCCAGGGTCCACAGAGGCGCCACCTTTGTGGAGTGGGACCACTGTTGCTGTACGCCATTCCTTGGGCACATATCCTGTAGTGAGGCTGAGATTGTACAGCAGTTTTACTTGAGGGATTAGTTCTTCTTGGAGTTCATGTAGGACGCAACCCGGGATGCCATCTGGTCCCATGGAAGCAGTGTTTTTTGCTTTGGAGAGGGCGGCCTTCACCTGAGCATCAGAGATGTTTGGGAGGCTGCACTCTGCCGGGATAGATACTTGCTTTTTTGGGGGTGGAGAAGTTTGCACTGAACCTGTCTGCCAGGATATTGGTGATGTCTGTGGGTTCAGTGTATTTTTTGTCATTTAGAATCAACTCAGAACAAGTCTGGGAGTTGCATCCCAGGTTCCTAACATAACTGAAAAAAGCCTTATGATTGTCTTTAGTGTCCTGTGCAATTTTTCTCTCGAAGCTGGCCTTGGAGGATTTTATGAGGGATCGTAATTTTTGCTAGTACTGATCAGAGATGCCTTCCCTTTTAGGGATTTTGCTCTATCATGTAGTAGCTTCCTCCTTCTGTTGTACAGTTTATTTATGGCTGGGGTCCACCAGACTGGACGCCTGCCTTTGGATGATTGGGTCTTGATTTTGTTTGGGATAGCATGATCCATGCATTCCTGGAGATGTCTGTAGAATGCATTTATATAGGATTCTGCAGTTTGGGCCGTAGTTTCCACTGGCTCTGGGGCCTTGAAGGATTCCACTTCGGTTTTAAGAAGTGTGAAGTTCGCTTTTGAGAAGTTTTTCACTGTGGTTTTCTGGGCTGGGGGTGGGGTCAGGATGTGGATATCCAGTGAAATTAATTTATGGTCTGATCTTACCAATGAGGCATATACTTCTGGTATGGAGCATAGAGTCCCCATGTTGGTAATGATCAGGTCTAGTATGTTTTCCCCTCTTGTTGGAGTGGTGACTAGTTGTTCCATAGCATTTGAGTTTATAAATTCCAGGAACCTTTCGGCTAAGGTGCTGGGGCTTGAGTAATGCTCCCAGTCTATGTTTTAGTTGAAGTCACCCAATATAATGGTGTTCGGAGAGATCTTCATGTTCTCAAATGTTTTCAGGAAAGCCGAGTGGGATTCCTGACTTTGAGAGGGTGGTCTGTAGGATGCTATAAACTGAAAAGCAGTCTTGCCCACTGTCAGTCGCACATGGATGGTCTCCGATACTTTGTGCAATGCCACTAACCTGGAGGTGTGGATATCCTTGATAAATATGGAAACTCCCCCTCCTTTTGTGGTTCGGTCCAGGTTTTGGGGCCGAAAAGCATGATATGAGGTATAACCTGGTAGTGCTGGGGTGCTCTCTGGAGCCTTGAACCAGGTTTCTGTCACTGCACAGATATCGATGTTCTCCATACTGAGGAGAGCTTCAAGTGCATGCATCTTGAGGTTAAGACTTCTGGCATTTAGCAGCATTACCCTTAGTTTCTTGTTCCTTGTGCTGTCTATGGAGGTGGGTTTGACTTTTGAGCCTTGCCTAAAAAAGGCACTATGGGGGTGGCAAGAGCCTTTGCCAATATCCGAAAGCCCAGGGGTGACAGGTGCAAGCCGTCCCTAGCGAAGCAACGTGGCTTGTCGAGCATCTCATCCCAGGCTGATAGACACTGGATCCCCTTTGAATGACACCAAAATTTTAGCCAATTGTTAAAATCGATCATTTTGTCTTTTTACTGTGGCATCATTCTAGGTGAGGGTAAGATGCTGCTCAAGGTCAGGGTCATACCGGCCTGGGCTACATGATCAGAGAGCTCCTCTATGAGTGCAGGAAGAAGTGAGACATAGAAAAGACTGACCAGGCTAAGAAGGACTACTGATTGGCTAACAAAGAAGTTAAGAAAGAAGTTGCAATAGCAAAGAATATGGCTTTGGAGGCACTGTACCAACTTCTGGAAAGTGACTCAGTAATTGACACAAAGAAATTATATCAGGTTACAAGTCAAAGACAAAATGATAAAGAAGATAGTCAGACACCCTTCATAAGTGATGCCAGCAACACCCTGCTCACCAGTCCAGATTATTTCCAGCAGCTTCTGAATGAAGAAAACCCCACAGAAGCTGTACTGCCCCAGAAACAGCCTACGATGAGAGAAGAAGAAGAGCCCACCCTAGAAGAAGTAAGAACAGCACTAAGGGTGATGAAGTCAGGGAAAGCAGCAGGCTCAGACAAGGTCACAGTAGATATGATCAAGATGTTAGGAAAGATGGGGAGAAATGGCTCCTGAGGGTACTAATAGCAGTGTGGAGAGAAAGACGTATCCCAGATGACTGGAGAATAAGCATTCTTATGCCAGTGTACAAGAACAAAGGGGACATCCACAACTGTGGGCAGTACAGAGGCATCAAACTCCTATCACATTGCATGAAAGTTCTGGAGAGGGTGATTGATAAAAAGATATGTAGAACAGTAGAATGTAAGATGGGAGATGAGCAGTTTGGATTCAGATCAGGATGCAGCACAATTGACCCGATGTTTGCATTGAGACAGATACTTGAGAAGAAGCGAGAGATGAGGAGAGAGTCCAACTGGGCATTCCTAGACTTGGAGAAAGCATATGACAAGGTCCCAACAAAGCTGATCTGGGCAGTACTGAAGTAGTTTGAAGTCCCAGAAACATTGGTAGAATTAGTGCAGACTATGCACAAGGACCCAATGACTCAAGTACAAACAGTGCTCGGCCTCACAGAGGGGTTCCCAGTGGGAGTGGGTGTACATCAGGGTTCAGCTCTGAGCCCACTGCTGTTCATACTGGTTATGGACTACATTAGCAAACAGGTTGGAGGGGACAGATCAACAAATCTGCTGTATGCAGACGATGTGGCAGTACAGGCAGACTCTGAGATAGAACTTCAGCAAAGGCTAGGAGAATGGAATGCATATCTGAAGGCACATGGGATGAAACTAAGCACAGATAAGATGGTGGTAATGGCCGCAAATTGCGGAAATCAGAAGAAGCTGAGAATAGAGATAGAAGGGAAGAGAGTGGAACAGGTAAACAGCTTCAGGTATCTGGGAGGGGTAGTTGAGGAGAAGGGTAGTCTGAATGAAGAGGTCAAAGCTAGAATCAGAAGGGCTGCAGCCAACTGGCATAGAGTATCAGGTGTAGTCTATGACAGAAGAATGCCAAAGAAGCTGAAAAGTAAGGTGTACATGACAGTGGTGCAACCGGTACTACTGTATGGTACAAAAACCTGGGCAGTAAAGGCAGAACATTTAAAGAAGCTAGAGGTGATGGAAATTAAGAAGCTAGAGGTGATGGAAATTAAGCACCTGAGAAAGGTGGTAGGATGCTCACAGTGGGACAGATGAAGAAACGAGGACATAAGAGCAGAGGCCAAAGTAGCTCCAATTGCAGAAAAGAAAGGGAACAGATTATGGTGGTTTGGGCACATGTGTAGAAAAGCAGAAGACAATCTGGTGAGCTAGATTTGGGACAGACAGGAAGAAGGTAATAGGAAGTGAGGATGTCCAGCAAAGAGGTGGAGGAGTGTGTGAAAAAGATCTGCGACAGTCAGGCAAGAGTGTTGAAGAAGGCAGGAGTGTGGCACTAAATCGAGAGAGTTGGCAACAGTTAACATGATACCCCGACCCCATATTGAAAAATGGGAAAAGGGGGGCTGATGATGATGATTTGGAGCTGGGTACAGGATACATCACCATGATTAGTAACAGAATGAAATGTATAGGGCTGGGTACAGTGATTAGTATCAGAATGAAGTGCATAAGGCTGGGTACGGGGCCGAGTACATGACACATATCTGTGATTAGTAACAGAATGAAGTGAATAAGCCTGGGTACAGAGCTGGGTACAGGCTACTTAGCTCTGATTAGTAACAGAATGAAGTATATAAGGCTGGGTACTGGGCTGGGTACAGAGGGTATAGCTGTGAATAGTAACAGAATAAAGAGTATAATGCTCGGTACATGGCTGGTTGCAGGGTACATAGCTGTGATTAGTAACAGAATGAAGTGTATAAGGCTGGGTATGGGGCCGGGTACATGATACATATCTGTGATTAGTAACAGAATGAACTGAATAAGGCTGGGTACAGGGTACTTAGCTCTGATTAGTAACAGAATGAAGTGTATAAGGCTGAGTGTGGGTTTACGTACAGGGTACATGGTTGTGATTAGTAACCAAATTAGGGGGTACTAGGCAGGGTATAGGGATGGGTACAGGCTACATATAGTAGCTGTGATAAGTAAGAGAATGAAGCATATAAGGCCGGGTACGGGGCTGTGTCCAAGGTACTTACCTCTGATTAGTAACACAATGAAATCTATAAGGCTGGGTACAGAGCTGAGTACAGGGTACATAGCTGTGATTAGTAACAATGAAGTGTAGAAAGTGGGATACGAGGCTTTGTATAGGGTACATAACTGTGATTAGAAACAGAATGAAGTGTATAAGGCTAGGTGCATGGCTGGGTACAGGGTACGTAGCTATGATTAGCAACAGAAAAAAGTGCATCAGGCTGGGAAAAGGGTTGGGTTCAGGGTACATAGCTGCGATTAGTAAATAATTAATTGTATAAGGCTGGCTTTGGCACTGGGTACAGGGTACATTGCCATGACTAGTAACAGAATGAAGTGTATAAGCCTGGGTACGGGGCTGGGTACATGGTACATATCTGTGATTAGTAACAGAATGAAGTGAATAAGGTTGGGTACAGGGTACTTACCTCTGATTAGTAACCAAATGAAGTGTATAACACTGGGTGTGGGTTTGCGTACAGGGTGCATGGCTGTGATTAGTAACCGAATTAGGGGGTAAAGGGCTGGGTATGGGGCTGGATACAGGCTACATACTGTAGCTGTGATAATTAAGAGAATGATGCATATAAGGCTGGGTATGGGGCTGTTTACAAGGTACTTACCTCTGATTAGTAACACAATGAAGTGTATAAGGCTGGATACAGAGCTGGGCACAGGGTACATAGGCTTGATTAGTAACACAATGAAGTGCATAAGTCTGTGTATGTAAGGGGATACAGGGTACATAGCTGTGATTAGTAACACAATGAAGTATATAAGGTTGGGTACGAGGCTAGTACAGAGTACATAGTACTGATTAGTAAGAGAATGAGGTCTTTATGCCTGAGTATGGGGCTGGTAAAGGATATATGGCTGTGATTAGTCACTGAATGAAGTGTATAGGGCTAGGTATGGTGCTGGATACAGGGTGCATAGATGTGAGTAGTAACTGAATAAAGTGTATAAGCCTGGGTATGAGGGTGGTACAGGGTACTTAGATGTGATTAGAAACTCAATGATGTGTATAAGGCTCTGTAAGGGGCTGGGTACAGGATGCTTAGCCATGATTAATAACAGAAGGAAGTGTAAAGGGCTGGGTATGGGACTGGGGACCGGGTACACAGCTGTAATTAGTAACGGAACGAAGTGTATAAGTCTGGGTACAGGGTACCTAACCATGAGTAGTAACACAATGAAGTGTATAAGTCTGGGTACGCGAAGGAGTACAGGGTACAAAGGCATTATCAGTAACAGAATGAAGTGTATAAGGTTGGGTACGAGACTGGTACAGGGTACATAACTGAGTACAGGGTACACAGATGTGATTAGAAAATAATGAATTGTATAAGGATAGCTGTGAATATTAACAGAATAAAGAGTATAATGCTCAGTACATGGCTGGTTGCAGGGTACATAGCTGGATTAGTAACAGAATGAAGTGTATAAGGCTGGGTATGGGGCCAGGTACATGGTACATATCTGTGATTAGTAACAGAATGAACTGAATAAGGCTGGGTACAGGGTACTTAGCTCTGATTAGTAACAGAATGAAGTGTATAAGGCTGAGTGTGGGTTTGCGTACAGGGTACATGGTTGTGATTAGTAACCAAATTAGGGGGTACTAGGCAGGGTATAGGGCTGGGTACAGGCTACATACAGTAGCTGTGATAAGTAAGAGAATAAAGCATATAAGGCCGGGTACAGGGCTGTGTCCAAGGTACTTACCTCTGATTAGTAACACAATGAAATGTATAAGGCTGGGTACAGAGCTGAGTACAGGGTACATAGCTGTGATTAGTTACAGCTGAGTACAGGGTACATAGCTGAGATTAGTAACATAATGAAGTGTATAAGGTTGGTTATGGGGCTGGGTACAGGGTAAATAGCTGAGATTATAAACAGAATGAAGTGTATAAGGCTGGGTACAGGATTCACAGCTATGATTAGCAACAGAATGAAGTGCATCAGGCTGGGAAAAGGGCTGGGTTCAGGGTACATAGCTGCAATTAGTAAATAATTAATTGTATAAGGCTGGCTTTGGCACTGGGTACAGGGTACATTGCCATGACTAGTAACAGAATGAAGTGTATAAGCCTGGGTACGGGGCTGGGTACATGGTACATATCTGTGAATAGTAACAGAATGAAGTGAATAAGGCTGGGTACGGTGTTGGGTACAGGGTTAATGGCTGTGATTAGTAAAGGAATGAAGTGTATAAGGTTGGGAATGGGGCTGTTACAGGGTACATAGATGTGATTAATAATAGAATAAAGGGAATAAGGCTGGGTATGGAACTGAGTACAGTGTACATAACCATGATAATTAACAGAATGAAGTGCATAAGGCTGGGTACGGGCTGGGTACTGGGTACATAGCTTTGATTTCTAAAAGAATAAAGAGTATATGGCTGGGTACTGGGCTGGATACAGAGGGTATAGCTGTGAATAGTAACAGAATAAAGAGTATAAGACTTGGTATGTGGCTAGATGCAGGGTTCATAGCTGTGATTAGTAACAGAATGAAATGTATAAGGCTGGCTGTGTGGTGGGTACATAGCTATGATTAGTAACAGAATTAAGTGTTTCAGGCTGGGAACAGGGCTGAGTACAGGATACAGAACTGTGATTAGAAAATAATGAATTGTATAAGGCTGGCTTTGGGGTTGGGTACAGGGTACAAAGCTGTGATTATTAAAACAATGAATTGTATAAGGCTGGGTTCAAGATATATAGCTGTGATTAATGCAGTGAAGTGTATAAGGCTGGGTACAGTGTATATAGCTTGTGATTAGTCACAGAATGAAGTGTATAAGGCTGGGTATGGGGCTGGTAACAAGGTACATAGTTGCGATTATAAACAGAATTAAGTCTATAAAGCTAGGTACAGGGCTGGGGACAGGGTACAGAGCTATGATTTATAACATAATGAAGTGTATAAGGTTGGGTATATGGCTGGGTATAGATTACATAGCTGTCATTAGCAACAGAATGAAGTGTATCAGGCTGGGGGCTGGGAAAAGGGCTGGATGCAGGGTACATAGCTGTAGTTAGGAAATAATTAATTGCATAAGGCTAGCTTTGGGGCTGGGTACAGAGTATATTACCATGATTACTAACAGAATGAAGTGTATAGGGCTGGGTACAGTGATTAGTAACTGAATGAAGTGTATAAGGCTGCATACGGGGCTGGGTACACGGTACATATCTGTGATTAGTAACAGAATGAAGTAAATAAGGTTGGATACAGGATACATAGCTCTGATTAGTAACAGAATGAAGTGTATAAGGCTGTGTGTGGGTTTGCATACAGGGTACATAGCTGTGATTAGTAACCAAATTAGGGGGTATAAGGCTGGGTAAGGGGCTGGGTACAGGCTACATATCTGTGATAAGTAAGAGAATGAAGAATTGGGAGGGTGGCTTAAAGGCTAAGGTGTTTGCCATACAAACACAAGGTGCAGGGTTTGAGTCTCACAAGGGATAATTGACTAGGCTTAAAATGTCTCACAAGGGCAGTTAGCTTAGTACTAAACTATGAACCTATGAACCTATATAAGGCTGAGTACAGGGCTGTGTACAGGGTAATTACCTCTGATTAGTAACACAATGAAATGCATAAGGCTGGATACAGAGCTGGGTACAGGGTGCACAATTGTGATTAGTATCAGAATGAAGTGCATTAGGCTGGGTATGGGGCTGTGTACAGGGTACTTACCTCTGATTAATAACAGAATGAAGTGTATAAGGTGGGATATGGGGCTGGGTACAGGGTAAAGGGCTATGGTTTGTAACAGAATGAAGTGCATAAGGCTGGGTACGGGGTTGGTGCAGGGTTAATGGCAGTGATTAGTAAAGGAGGGAAGTTATGATGCTGGGTACAGGGCTTTGTACAGGGTATGTAGCTTTGATTAATAACAGAATGAAGGGTATAAGGATCAGTAACAGAATCAAGTGTACAAGGCTGGGTACTGGGATGGGTACATGGTACGTGACTGTGATTAGTAACATAATGAAGTGTATAAAGCTGGGCACAGTGTACATGGCTTTGCTTAGTAACGGAATGACAGCTATATGGCTGGGAATGCAGCTGGGTACAGGGTATATGGCTGAGATTAATAACAGAATGAAGTGTATAAGGCTGGATAGAGGGTGGGGTGCAGGGTACATAGATGTGATTAGTAACAGAATGAAATTTATGAGACTGGGTACAGGGCTATGTAGGGGTTACATAGCTGTGATTAGTAACATAATGAAGTGGAATAGCCTTGGTACGGGGCTAATTACAGAGTATATAGCTGTGATTAGTAAAAGAATGAAGTGTGGAAGGCTGTGTACAGGGCTGGGTACATGTTACAGATCTGTCATTAGTAACACAATGAAGTGTATAAGGCTGGATACGGGACTGAGTACACGGTACATAGCCGGGATTTGTAACAGAATGAAGTGTATAAGGCTTGGTATAGAGCTGGATACAGGGTAAATGGCTGTGATTAGTAACAGAATGAAGTGTATGAGGCTGGGTACGGGGCTAGTTACAGAGTATATGGCAGTGATAGGTAAAATAATGAAGTGTGGAAGGCTGTGTATGGGGCTGGATAGAGGGTAAATGGCTGTGATTAGTAACCGAATGAAGGGCATAAAGCTGGGTACATGGGTCGGTACAGTGTAAATGACTGTGATTAGTAACAGAATGAAGTGTATAAGGCTGGGTACGGGGCTGGGTATGGGGTATATGGTTGTGATTATTGCCAAATGAAGTGTATATGGCTGAGAATGAGGCTGGGTAAAGGATACACGGCTGTGATTAATAACCCAATGAAGTATATAAGATTGGGTATGGGGCTGGGTCCAGAGTACGTGGCTGTAATTACTAACAGTATAAATTGTGTAAGGCTTGGTATGGGGCTGGGTATAGGGCACATGTCTGTGATTAGTAACAGAATGAACTGTATAAGGCTAGGTATGGGCCCGGGTAGAGGGTATATGACTGTGATTAGTGAAAGAGTGACATGTATAATTCTGCTATGGGGCTGGGTACATGGTACATAGCTGTGATTAGTAACAGAATCAAGTGTAAAAGGCTTGGTACACGGCTGGGTACAGGATACATAGATGTGATTAGTAACAGAATGAAATGTATGATGGCTGTTTACGGGGTTGGGTACAGGGTACATAGCTGTGGTTAGTAACAGAATGAACTCTAAAAGGCTGGGTACAAAATTCATAGCTCTTATTCCTAACAGAATTAAGTGTATTAGGCTGACTACAGGGCTGGTTACAGGGTACATAGCCAGAATTAGTAAAAGAATGAAGTGTATAAGGCTAGGGACAGGGCTGGGTACAGGGTACATAGCCAGAATTAGTAAAAGAATGAAGTGTATAAGGCTAGGGACAGGACTAGTTACAGAGAACATAGCCATGATTAGTAACAGAATGAAGTGTATAAGGCTGGCTATGGGGCTGGCCACAGGGTGCATAGCTGTGATTAGTAACAGAATGATGTATATAAGGTTGGGTATGGGGCTGGGTACAGGGTATGTTGTTGTGATTAGTAAGAGAATGAGATGTATAAGGCTGGGTATAGGGCTGGGTACAGGGTACATAGCTTTGATTAGTTTCAGAATGACGTGTATAGGGTTGGGTACAGAGTACATAGCCATGCTTAGTAACAGAATGAAGTGCATAAGGCTGGGTACAGAATATATGTCTGTGATTAGTAAAAGAGTGAAGTGTATAATTCTGCTACAGTGCTGGGTAGATGGTACATAGCTGTGATTAGTAACAGAATCAAGTGTAAAAGGCTCACTATGAAGCTGGGTACAGGACACATAGATGCGATTAGTAACAGAATGAAATGTATAAGGCTGGGTACAGGGCTGGTTATTGGGTACATAGCTGTGGTTAGTAACAGAATGAAGTCTAAAAGACTGGTTATGGGACTGGGTACAAAGTTCATAGCGTTTATTCCTAACAGAATGAAATGTATTAGGCTCCCTACAGGGCTGGGTACAGGGTACATAGCCGCAATTAGTAAAAGAATAAAGTGCATAAGGCTAGTGACAGGGCTAGTTACAGAGGACATAGCCATAATTAGTAACAGAATGAAGTGTATAAGGCTGGCTCTGGGGCTGGCCACAGGGTGCATAGGTGTGATTAGTAACAGAATGATGTCAATAAGGCTGGGTATGGGAATGAGTACAGGGTATGTTGCTATGATTAGTAAGAGAATGAGCTGTATAAGGCTGGGTATAGGGCTGGGTACAGGGTACATGGCTATGATTAGTAATAGAATGAAGTGTAAAAGGCTGGGTACAGGGCTGGGTATAGGCTACATAGCTTTGATTAGTAACAGAATAAATTCTATAAGGCTGGATAAAGAGTACATGGCTGTGAGCTGTGATTAGTAGCAGAATGAAGTGTATGACGCTGGGTACGGGGCTGGGTACGGGGTGCATAGTCATGGTTAGTAATAGAATGAAGTGCATAAGGCTGGGTACAGAGTACATGGCTGTGATTAGTACCACAATGAAGTGTATGATGCATGGTACAGGGTTGGGTACATGGTACATAGCCATGATTAGTAAAAGAATGAAGTGTGTAAGGGTGGGTAAACGACTGGGTACAGGGTACATAGCCATGGCTGTTAACAGAATGACATGTATAACTCTGGGTGCAAGGCTGGGTAAATAATGTGATTAATAACAAAATGAAGTGTATAAGGTTGGGTAAGCAACTGGGTACAGGGCACATGGTTGTGATTAGTAACCAAATGAAGGGTATAACCTGGGATGGAGCAGGGTACATGGTAAATGGCTCTGATTAGTAACTGAAGGTTATCAGGCTGGGTATGGGGCAAAGTACAGGGTATATGGCTGCAATTAGTACCAAACGAAGTGTATATGGGTGGGAGCAGGGCTGGGTATATTGTACATGACTGTGTGGGATTGGGGCTTTGTATAGGGTACATAGTTGTGATTAGTAAATAATGAATTGTATAAGGCTGAGTATGGGACTGGGTACAGGGTACATCACCATGATTATTAGCAGAATGAAGTGTATAACTCTGGGTACAGGGCTGGGTACAGGGTAGACAGCTGTGATTAGTAACAGAATTAGCTGAATAAGGCAGGGTAAGGGGTTGGGTACAGGATCCATTGATGTAATTCATAACACAATGAAGTGTATAAGCCTAGGTACAGGTCTGGTAAAGGAAACATGGCTGTGATTAGTAACAGAATGAAGTGTATAGGGCTGGGCACAGGGAGGATACCGGGTTAATAGCTGTGATCAGTAACAGAATGAACTGTATAAGGCTGGGTACAGAGCTGGGTACAGGGGACTTCATCATGATTAGTAGCAAAATGAAGTGTATAAGGCTGGATACGGGGGTGGGTACAGGGTTCATAGCTGTGATTAGTAACAGAATGAAGGATATAAGGCTAGGTATGGAGCAGGGTACAGGATAAATGGCTCTGATTAGTAACAGAATGAAGGGTATAAGGCTGTGTACGTGGCTGGGTACAGGGTATATTGCTGTGGTTTGTACCAAATGAAGTGTATATGGCTGCTAACGGGGCTGGGTACAAGGTACACGACTGTGATAAGTAAGAGAATGAAGTGTATAAGCCTGAGTACAGGCCTGGTATAGGATCCATACATTTGATTAGTAACAGAATGAAGTGTACAAAGTGGGGTACGGTGCTTAATACAGGGTGCATAGCTGTTATTAGAAACAAAATGAAGTGCATATGGCTGGTACAGGGCTAGGCACAGGGTACACAGCTGTGATTAGCAACAGAATGAAGTGTGTAAGGCTGGGTATGGAGCTGGGTACAGGGTTCATAGCTGTGATTAGTAACTGAATGAAGGGTATAAGGTTGGGTATGGGGCAGGGTACAGGGTAAATGGCTCTGATTAGTAACAGAATTAAGTGTATAAGGCTGGATACACAGCTGGGTACAGGGTACATAGCTGGGATTAGTAACAGAATGAAGTGTATAAGGCTGGGTACGGGCTGGGTACAGGCTACATCACTGTGAGTAGTAACACTATGTAGTATAGAAGGCTGAGTACTGGGCTAGTAAAGGGTACATGGGTAAAACTTCGTTAGGCTTATAAGGGCCCTAGGTTCAGTAGCCTAGTAAAATCCTCTAATCCTGTGAGCCTATGATCCTACATAGCTATGATTAGCAACAAAAGAATGTGTATAAGGCTGGTACAAGTGTGGGTACAGTGTAGCCAAGATTAGTAACAGAATGAAGTGCATCGGGCTGGGTACTGGGCTGGGTACAGGGTACATAATCGTGGTTAATAACATAATGAAGTGTATAGGCTGGGGGACAGGCCTGGGTGCAGGGTAAATAGCTGTGATTAGTAATGTAATGAAGCGTATAAGGCTGGGTATGGGGCTGGGTACAGGGTAGACAGCTGTGATTAGTAACAGAATGACATGTATAAAGCCAGATACAAGGCTGGAGGCACAGAGGTGTGATTAGTACCAGAATGAGTTTATAAGGCTGGCTACAGTGCTGGGTTCAGGGTACATAGCTGTGATTAGTAATAGAATGAATGTTTTAAGGCTGTGTACAGGGCTGGGGACAGGGTACAAAGCTGGATTAATAACAGAATGAAGTGAAAAAGGGTGTGTACCTGGCTGGGAACAGGATACATAGTTGTGATTAGTAATAGAATGAAATGCATAAGGCAGGGTATGGGGTTGGGTACAGGATCCATAGATGTAATTCATAACACGGTGAAGTATATAAGCATAGGTACTGGTCTGGTAAAGGGAACATGGCTGTAATGAGTAACAGAATGAAGTGTATAGGACTGGGCAAAGGGATGGGTACAGGGTAAATAGCCGTGGTTAATAACAAGCAGCAAACAAATAAATCCAAACCAGCCCAGAAGTTGAAAATGTTGAAACACAGGTGCCCAGTAGTAAGGTAGCTGGAATAAAGAAGCTGAACCACGACAGAGTAAAAAATCTTCTTTTTTAATACAAAATGGTGAGCGCTTTCACAATGGTAGCCATTGCTTCATCAGACAGTTCATTCAAACAGCAATAGCACTTAAATACTTTAATTCATTACTAAAACAACCAATCCTACCACTCAAAGTTAATTCAGCACTCAGCAATCAATTAATTACTATGGTTACGTTTTGCCCTTAGTTAATTGCTGAAGTCAGAAAAACACTGTTTGAAAAACATATGCACAAAATGTAAAAACAAGAACATGTGAATGAATATAAATAAAATACATAAGTCAGTGAATAAATACATATACTCATGTTGCTCATTTAGTAACTGCTTGTGTGTATGGGTATAAGCATAAAAATATATGTACGTTTGTATAAAAATATAAGCAGTACTCAACAACTTATAATACATATATTCTGCCTAATAAATACACATGCTGTCCACCTAGTAAATACATATGCTTTAAACATATATCTCAACAAATACTTGTCTTTAGTGATATCTTTGCTAGAAGCAGCTCAAGAAATACTGTCATATTGACCCAAAGCCCTGCATGTGTTTATGTAATCTTCTCTTGTTAAGATAGTATTGTTATTATTTATTTTACTTTAACCTTCTATTTTTTAGCACTGGCTTCAATGGAACACTATCATTCAAACCCAAACCTCTGTGTGCTCCTAAATGCAAAATCCATTTTACTTCCATATTTTCAATAGTATTGACTATGTCCCCCATCCTACTGCTGACATTCTGAATGTGTAAAACCTAAAATAAAAATATATGGTCACCCCCCTTATCCAATGTATGCTTAGCCAAAACACTATACAATTGTCCTTTTCTAGTGCAGTAAAGGTGATCCCTTATCCATTCCCTGAGGTGACGGTTAGTTTTGCCAACATAGAAATGGAAACATGCTGTGCAGTGAGCTACATACACTACATTCTTAGTATTGCAATCAGCAGAATTCCTTAGCTCCCATCGACGCCCTGTTTCAGGGAGCTTGAAAAACCTTGATTCATCTATATAAATGCACTGTGTGCATTTTCTACATCTATGGGTACCATTTACTGTGCTGTACATCAGAGTAGGTATCCTTGTATAGCAAAGCTGCTGTTTCAGATTTTTCTTATTTCTAAATGCAAAATGTGGTTGTCCACCCACTATGTTGGTAGTATCCTCATCTACTAACAACATATGCCAATTTTGTCTTATGATGGTTTCAAGCCTTTTCACATCTCTTGTATATGGTAAAACCATCGGAATGTGTGATAATACACTATTCCCGATACCTACCCCGTCACTACCTGCTCTATCAGAGTAGTAGGGATTAGCTTTACCTTTCCTTTCTTTGTGTACATTATGGTACACCTTATCAATTTCATGTTCACTATACCCCCTATTAATGAAACCTGTTCTTAGCTTAGTTAACTCATTTCTATACACTTCCTCTTGACAACATAGGCGAGATGTTCTCATTGCCTGACCTCTGATTATGTTAGGAAAAATCTTAGGGTTATGCATACTGTTTCTGTGTAGAAAAGATGGTCTGTAGCATTGTTTCCTATGTAATTTCGTAGACCATTGGTCATTTTCTCTGTATATGGTAACATCCAGGAAGTCTAAACTCATTTCAGAGCAGTTCATCGTAAACTTTAAAAAGTCACTAGTAGTATTTAGATGTGCATACAGGGATTTAAGTTGTTCACCATCACCTTTCCAAAAAATAAAAAGATAATCTACGAAATGCCTATAAAAGGCTATTTGGGGATTACCTAACAGATGTTCATATTCCCAGTTAACCATAACCAGGTTTGCATATGTGTTGGCACAACTTGTGCCCATGGCAACCCCTGACAACTGCTTATAGCATATGCCATTGAACATAAATATGTTGTGCTCTAATACCAATTCTAGTAACATACAGAGAAAGTCTATCTTAGTATTAGAGAACTCTCCCTGTCTTGTCAACACTGATTTCACCATGCTTATCCCCTGGTCATTGGGTATACTTGTAAATAAAGTCACTACATCTAGTGTGGCCAGCATCCCCGTATCTGCTGTTCCCATTTGCTTCACTGCCCCATAAAGGTCCACTAAAAACTGTTCTGTGTCTTTCCAGACAAATGCATATTCATTGAGTGCTGTCTTCAATTCCTTATCCAGGTATATAGAGATGGGTTCTGTTAGCCATCCTACCCCTGCTACTATAGGTCTACATTTCGGGTTATATGGGTCTTTGTGTATCTCGGGGAGACCATGGATTTGAGGTATGAGTGGATTTTCAACAGTAAAATAATTAAAAAGATCTTTACTTAATAGTTCCATACAGATGCGTTCATATAAGGTACTGGCAATCTGTTCACTCATTACAAACACAGTTGTTGTTGGTACTTCAACATATACATTTGGATCCAATAACATTTCTTGCATAGCTGTATTATATAAGTCAGCATTCGGTATCACCACTGGTCCCCTTTTGTCAATGGGTCTTATAACTATGCTATCATTAGTCTGCAAGTCAGACAATGCTTTGCGCTCACTCTTTGTCAAATTATACTTTCCTTCTTCTAGAAAATTATTGTTTCCTGTGTTATAAATGGCATTTTCCCAAGCTTTTAAGAAGGTTTCTATATTATGTGGCAATACTGGTCATACAGACTGTTTTTCTTAAACTGAACATCCCTTGCCTCATTGCCATTTCCAAATTGTTGTTTCAGTGTTACATTTCTAGTAAACATACGTAGACATAACAGAAATTCACTAATGCCCATTTTAGTCGAAGGTATAAAATTTAAACCTCTGTTTAATAAAGAAGTCTCAGCTGCAGACAGTTCATATTTGGAAATATTCCATATTAACTTTCCTGCCCATGCCCCCACATTTTCTTCAAAGTGTGAGTTTGTAACTGACCTGATGCTTCTTTCCATTTCTGTCCCCTGTAGATGTCCTGTTCCACAGATTTTCTTCTCCCTGCTCGGAATGGTAGGGGTAGAACAGGAAAAACCTGTTGTTGTCCTCCTTCCATATTAATCTTCCTTCTTACCACGGCTATAGTTGTGGAGGCAGTTGTTGCCTTATTATTGGTTGCTGAAGACGATGGCACTTCCATCGGTGTAGAATAGACAGAATGTACCTCATTTGGTGAAAGGACACTCCCTCCTGACTGTTGATTCATTGTTTCCTCTTCCTCCCCGAGTGCATTGGTTGTCTCTTCAGACTGTACCCGATGCTCCGCTCTCGGTCTCTCATGCCATTCAAATGATTGAACTCACCCTGTCCTCTGCTGATAGGCTGTTGGTGGTACCTCTGACTGCCCATTGATTTCTCTCATAGATCTCAGATTGAGGTTGGTATTAGACTGCTCTGCAGACTGTGCAGGTTTCGGCCAAGTAAAGACATGCTGGTTGGTGAAATCTGTTAGATCCCTACACAGTTTCTTTTTCTTTTGCTCAAGCAGTCTGGTTTCATAACGAAGTATCTTATCAATTAGTTCATGCATGAAAACTTTAGTAGCTGCTTCCCCATAAAGTGCAGACAGTTTGTGTTGTTGCTGACATATCTTTTCATTAAGCTCTTGTTCCACTGACTTGAAAAAGTCCAGCAACAATTGTATATATGCTTTACTGGTGTTAAGATTAATTTGTTGCCACTGGGCTAACAAAGTATGGTAGGTGTTTCCATATGTGGTCACACAGTGCATTTATATAGATGAAACAAGGTTTTTCAAGCACCCTGAAACAGGACATCTATGGGAGCTAAGGAATTCTGCTGATTGCAATACTAAGAATGTAGTGTATGTAGCTCACTGCACAACATGTTTCCATTTCTATGTTGGCAAAACTAACCGTCACCTCAGGGAACGGATAAGGGATCACCTTTAATGCACTAGAAAAGGGCAACTGTATAGTGCTTTGGCTAAGCATACATTGGATAAGGGGGATGACCATATATTTTTATTTCAGGTTTTACACATTCAGAATGTCAGCAATAGGATGGGGCACATAGTCAATACTACTGAAAATATGGAAGTAAAATGGATTTTGCATTTAGGAGCACACAGAGGTTTGGGTTTGAATGATAGTGTTCCATTGAAGCCAGTGCTAAAATCTAGAAGGTTAAAATAAAATAAATAATAACAATACTATCTTAACAAGAGAATATTACATAAACACATGTAGGGCTTTGGGTCAATATGACAGTATTTCTTGAGCTGCTTCTAGCATAGATATCACTAAAGACAAGAATTTGTTGAGATATATGTTTAAAGCATATGCATTTACTAGGTGGACAGCATATGTATTTATTAGGCAGAATATATGTATTAAGTTGTTGAGTGTGTACTGCTTATATTTTTATATAAATGTACATATATTTTTATGCTTATACCCATACACACAAGCAGTTACTAAATGGGGAACATGAATATATGTATTTATTCACTGACTTATGTATTTTATTTATATTCATCCACGTTCTTGTTTTTACATTTTGTGCATGTGGTTTTTAAACAGTGTTCTTCTGACTTCAGCAATTAACTAAGGGCAAAATGTAACCATAGTAATCAATTGATTGCTGAGTGCTGAATTAACTTTGAATGGTAGGATTGGTTGTTTTAGTAATTAGTTAAAGTATTTAAGTGATGTTGCTGTTTGAATTAACTGTCTGATGAAGCAATGGTTACCATTGCGAAAGCGCTCACCATTTTGTATTAAAAGAGACAATTTTACTCTGTCGTGGTTCAGCTTCTTTATTCCAGCTACCTTCCTACTGGGCACCTGTGTTTCAATATGATTAATAACAAAATGAAGTGTATAAGGCTGGGTATGCGGCTGGGTACAGGGTACATAGATGTGATTTGTAAGAGAATGAAGTGTATAAGGCTGGGTACGGGGCTGGTATAGGGTAGATAGATGTGATTAGTAATACAATGAAGTGTATAAGGCTGGGTAAGGGGCTGGAAACAGAATACATAGCCATTATTAGTAAATGAATGAAATGTATAATGCTGTGTATGGAACTGGGTACAGGGTACATAACTGTGATTAGTAACGTAATGAAATGTTTAAGGGTGGGTACATGGTACATAGCTCTGATTAGTAATGGAATGAAGGCTGGGTACAGGGTACATTGCAGTCATTGGTGAAATAATGAGGTGTATAAGGATGGGTGTAGGGCTGGCTACATGGTAGACAGTCATGACTGGTAACTGAATGAAGAGTACAAGGCTCAATACAGGGCTGGGTACAGGATACGTAGCTGTGATTAGTAACAGAATAAGTGTATAAGGCTAAGTATGGGGCTGGTACAGGCTACATGGCTATGATCAGTAACAGAATGAAGTGTATAAGTCTTGGTATGTGGTTAGGTACAGGTTACATAGGTGTGATTAGTAACAGAAAGAAGTGAATAAGGTTGGATATGTAGCTGGCTACAGGGTACATAGCTGTGATTAGTAACAGAATGAAGTGTATAAAGCTATGTACAGGGCTTGTAAAGTGTACATGGCTGTGATTAGTATCAGAATGAAGTGTATAAGGTTGAGTATGGGGCTATGTACAGGGTACATAGATGTCATTGGAAACAGAATGAAGTATATAAGGCTGGGTGGGTACAGGGCTGGTATAGGGTACATAGATGTGATAAGTAACACAATGAAGTGTATATGTCTGGGTAGACTGCTGGTAAAGGGTACATAGCAGTGAGTATTAACAGAATGAAATATATAAGGTTGGGTACGAGACTGGGTACAGGGTACATAGCTGTAATTAGTCACATAATGAAGTGTATATGGCTGGTACAGGGTACATAGCTATTATTAGTAAAATAATTAAGTATATACATCTGGGTATGGGGATGACTGCGGGGTACATAGATGTGATTAGTATCAGAATAAAGTGCATAAGACTGGGTATGGGGCTGGTTGCAGGATACATAGCTGTGATTATTAACACAATGAAGTGCATAACGCTGGGTACCGGGCTGGCAACAGGGTACATAGCTGTGATTACTAACAAAATGAAGTGTATAAGGGTGGGTACGGGGCTGGATATAGGGTACATTGCAGTGAATAGCAATGGAATGTAGTGTAGAGGGCTGGGTATGTGGCTGAGCACTGGGTACGTTGTCATGAATACTAACAGAAGGTAGTGAATATGGCTGGGCATGGGACTGGTACAGGTATGCAGCTGTGATTAGTAACACAATAAAGTGTATGAGGTTGCATATGGGGCTGGCTACAGGGTACATAGGTCTGATAAGTAACACAATGAAAGGTATAAGGCTGGGTATGGTGCTGGTACAGGGGGTATATAACTGATTATTAACAGAATGAAGTGTAAAAGACTAGGTATGGGTACACAGATGTCATTATTAACAGAATGAAGTGTATCAGGCTGGGTATGGGGCCCAGTAAAGAGTACTTAACTGTGATTTGGCACAGTAGAAATCCACTGCCAATCATTAGCGGATGGGAGTTCCACTGTGGCGTCCCCTAACCGGGAAAAGCTGAAAGACTTTCTTTAGTAACAGAATTAAGTGTATATGGCTGGGTACAGGGCTGTTTACAGGGTACATAACTGTGGTTATTAAATAATAGGTTCATAGGCTCATAGGTGTTTACTAGGCTAATGACCACAAGGGCCATTTTAAGCCTAGCCATGCATCCCAAATCTCTGACAAGTTCTGATACCCTTGATAAGTGTAGGCCTGGGCCTGGGAGATTAACCATTTACATGTTACCTCTGTTCATTAGAGACTTAAGTGCCAAAGTAGGAATGAATTTCTGGTTTCCCATCCAATTGTCCAAATGTGTCTAATTGTCCAAATGAAGTGTATAAGGCTGGGTAGAGGGTACATACCCATGAATAGTAACAGAATGAAGTGTATAAGGCTGCTACAGGGCTGGGTACAGGGTACATAGCCATGACTATTAACAGAATGAAGTGTATAAAGTTGGGTACTGGGCTGGGTAAAAGGTGTATACCCATGATTATTAACAGAATGAAGTGTATAAGGCTAGGTACAGAGCTGGGTACAGGGTATGTAACCATGATAAGTAACAGAATAAAATGTATAAGGCTGGGTAGGGGGCTAGGTACAGGGTTCATAGCCATGATTAGTAACAAAATGAAATGTTTAAGGCTGGGTACATGGCTGGGTACAGGGTGCATAACTGTGATTAGTAACAGAATGCAGTGTACAAGGCTGGGTACAGGGCTGGGTGCAGCATACCTAGCCGTGATAGTAAAATAAAGAAGTGTATAAGGCTGGGTACAGGGTACATAGCTGTGATTGATATCAGATTGAAGTGTATAAGGCTGAGTATGAAGGTGGTTGCAGGGCATATAGCTGTGATTATTAACACAATGAAATGTATGAGGCTGCGTATGGGGCTAATGACAAGTTTTAAAACTGTGATTAGTAATAGAATGAAGTGGGACAGGCTGGGTACAGGCTGGCTATAGGGTACGTAGCTGTGATTAGTAAAAGAATAAGGAGTACAAGGCTGGGTACAGTGCTGGGTACAAGGTACATAGATGTGGTTAGTAACAGAATAAAGTGTATTAGGCTGCGTATGGGGCTGGGTACAAGGTACCTAGCTGTGATTAGTAACAGTATGAAGTATATAAGGCTGGGTACAGGGCTGGTACAGGGTACATAGCTGTGATTAGTATCAGAATGAAGTGTAAAAGGTCAGGTATGATGCTGGGTACAGGATACATAGCTGTGATTAGTAAATGGTTCATCTCTCAGGCCCCTGCTTGTAAATATTTCATCTCCGATGCTGGGTACAGGGTACATAGATGTGATTAGCAAATGGTTCATCTCCCAGGCACTTGCTTGTAAATGTTTCATCTCCCAAATCCCTGCTTACTCTTATCAAAGGTATCAGAACTTGTCAGATATTTGTGATGCATGGCTAGGCTTAAAAAGGCACTTGTGGTCATTAGCCTAGTAAACACCTATGAACCTATGAACACAATGAAGTGTATATGGCTGGGTATATGGGCCTGGTTAATGGGTACATAGCTGTGATTAGTGTCACTCGTCCCTCTTAGTACAGATGATGAACAGGTGGGGTAGTTTGTTTAGATGCTTTATTACATGAAAACACATCAGGGTGGATAGCAGCATTATAAAATATAAACAAAACGATCAACAGACCTTACAGACATACATGCTTATATCTCAACAGCGTACTACAAAATGTCAGTCAGGCTTGCACATGCTTAGTATTTATACACTTGTGAACCAATGTAAATGAAAAGCCACCAGCCAGATGAATAAATCCAATTTAATAACGAAATAAAACTTGTACAGCCACAAAACGAACTTTAAAAACGCCAAAAAAACAAAACACAAATATATGTAAGCGCTTTTGTTTAAAAGTTTTAAACTTCATCAGACAATGAACTCCATGACATCACTTCCTTTTATAACCTTCAACAAATTCAAAAAGTGCGCCAAATTCTAAATCAAATTGGGGCATGCTCAGTTGTAAATAAATGGAAGATAGAATTTCTAAGTAACCAAAAATCAGGGAATGCATAAATACAATGGATATAAAATAGCTGAATGGAATTAATTATATTAAATACTAATGTACATATTAAAATTACATAGTAATAAATAAATAAATACATATTATATTATTAATAGAAACACAAACAATTGTCCAGTCCCTTAAAAATCAAATGATTATACTATACAAAACAATTTCACACACCACTTACCTATTATTTAATTTATACCTATAATTAACCAATAATAATATATATTATACAAAAACCATTTCATCCATAAGTAAAATTAAATTTAATATTATAATTAAAATGTGATATTTTTAACTAATTATATTATATTATATTAAACTATTACTCCATTGCTTCCTTCAAAATTAATTAAAATTAATTTAAAATTCTTAAAATAAATTTTGTATTAATCTTTAATTTTATTACGAGTTAACGCTTTTAATTTTAGAACTGGCCCTATAGTACTCCTTTCATTTAAACCTGGCCAAGAATCTGCTTGTAATTTTATTTGCCAGATAAGTTCTCTTTCTTCCAAAATTAAATTCCAAGGAGTCTTATCTTTTATTTCCACTTGATCTATCACCATATAATAAAATTTATGATTAATACATTCATTTACATGTTTTGCTAACGCATTATTCATTTTCTTATTCTTTATTGCATATTTATGCTCATAAATTCTCTGTGTGAACATTCTTTCGGTTTTACCTACGTAAAAAGAGGTACAGGAATTGCACCTCGCTAAGTAAACAACTGCTTTGGATTTACAATTAAATTTCTTTTTCACATAATATTTCTTATTACGTATACTGAAACTATCTCCTTCTTGAATTTTATAGCACCATTTACATGCTCCACATTTATAGTTTCCAATCATCATTTTTTCTTTTACCCCTTTATTATTAATAGATTTCAACAGGTCTTTAAAACATTTCCCTTTTCTATAAACTATCTTGGGAAATTGATTTATATGATTTTCACACTGAGAGTCTTCAATTAAAATTTCCCAATTATTAGTAAATACATCTTTCAAGATTTGATAATCTTGTGTAAAAGTGATTACTAAAGCTTTTGGAAATTCTTTATATTTATTGTTTATATATTCACTATTTATTTATTTTATTTATTTATTTATTTAAATTTGTTGACCAGGAGTGCCCGACTGGACGTGGGTCCATTTTCAGCGGAGGCCCGGGGAGAAAAGCTCCACAGTAAAATAAACAGACAATAGTTACATTGGATTACATAGTGATTAACAATTTAACATAGAAATTACTTACAACATATTTACAGATGAAGAACATAGTACATCAGTAGACAACTAGAATCTTTATCTGTGAAGTACATAACAGGCATTAACAAATGTAACAATGAGACTTTCCTGCTGTATAATAAGTACTAGGCTTATGAGCATCTGAGCTTGCTATCATCAAGGTAGTTAGTGGAGGTGAAAGAAAGGTAGTAGTTGGATGGGGTGGATGATATTAGAGTGGGAGTTGCAAGGGCATAGCCAGCATGTTTTTAGGTGCACTTTTAATAAAGTTTTGAAGTTGGTGCATGATGGTACGGAGGTAATTGTGGGTGGGAGTGAGTTCCATAATTTGGCTATGGCGCAAGAGAATAGTGCTTCACCAGCAGAGTTATTGGCTTTAGTGATCTGCAAGTGATTTTTGTTGCTGGATCTTAGTGGTCTGGTGGTGCGATAGGGTTGGAGTAGATTCTGGAGGGATGGGACATTTAGTGGATGGTTTACTAATTTGTGGGTGAGTGAGAGTTGATACCACTGAAGGAGGTGAGGGAGTTCAAGCCAGCCCAGTTCAGCAAGTGAGAGACAGTGGTGACTACGGTAGGATGCCCCTGTGGCGAATTTTGCAATTTTGTTGTAGCAGGTCTCTAGCTTGTTTAGATCACATTGCCTTAGGTTGGTATATACTGGAGAGGCATAAAGTAGGGTGGAGATAAGGTGGGAATTTGCTATTGAAATCTTTTCTGCTTTGGTGAGAAATTGTTTATTTCTGTATAATGCGCCTAGTTTTTTGTGGACTTTTTTTATGGTCATGGATATGTGAATGTCAAATTTTAGTTTATTGTTTATTTCCACTCCTAGTAATTTGGTGTGTTCAGTTGGGTATATAGTGGTGTTGTCTTTTGCTGTGATGTTAAAGTGAGAGTTGTTTTGAGTATGTTTGGTGGGTTAGAAGATGAGTAGTTTAGTTTTGTTTGGGTTGAGTATTAATTGGGCATTGGATAACCATGTTTCAACAGAGGAAAAGGCTTCCTGTGTGACTTTTTGCAGTTTGGGTAGGGACTGGGCTGAGCAGATGATGGTAGAGTCATCTGCATATTGGATGAGTGTGCCATGTTTGGTGGCAGAGGCTAGATTATTGGTGTAAACAGAGAAAAGTAGGGGTCCAAGGATGGATCCTTGGGGAACCCCTATGGAGACAGGTAGTTGGGGAGATATGTCATTCTGCCATACAACGGATTGTTGGTGGCCAGACAGGTAACTCTGAAACCAGTTGGTGACTGATTGTGAGAAGGATAGGTTATTGAGGACAGAGATAAATTGTTTGTGTGGGACCATGTCAAATGCTTTAGATAGGTCTAGGAAAGTAGCAGAGGAGAGATAGCCATTGTTTTTATGCTGAAGGATAGTGTTTGTAAAGGAGAGTAAGGCAGTGGTGGTGCTATGGTTTGGTCAGAAACCATGCTGAGTACTGGAAAGGAGGTTGTTAGTAAGGAGGTAGTGTGAGACCTGAGAGTGTATGCATCTCTCTAGTATTTTGGAGAGTGGAGAGAGAATAGCTATGGGGCGGTAATTGGTTAGTTCTGCAGAGGGTCCGCCTTTGTGGAGGGGAATTATATGTGAGACTTTCCACAATGTGGGAACGTAATTTTCTGACAGAGATCGGTTAATCAAGATGGATACTGAGTAGGCCAGAGCATCAGCTGCGATTTGTAGGTATTCACTTGGGAGGTTGTCTGCTGCTAATTTGGTGGGTTTACGTTTAGTTAAGAGTTTTTTATGTTGGAGGTAGGTACAGGAGAAAAAGAGAATGCAGTGAGGAGATTACTAGTTGAAGGTGTGGGTTGGATGGGAGGGGGGGTTGTTTTGTTTAGCTAGTGATAGTATGGTTTGGGTGAAGTGTGTGTTGAATGAGGTAGCAATATTTTCTGAGGAGTGAGGGATGTTAGGAGGAGGGGTACTGACTTTACCTGGGTGGAGGATGGAGTTTATGGAGGACCAGAATTGTTTGGGGCTGTGTTGTGAGGAGTCTAGGGCAGACTGGTAGTATTGGAATTTGTCCCGTTTTATTAGCTTTTTGACTCTATTGCGTAGTTCTAGGAATTTCTGTCTAGCTGCGGGGATTTTGGTTTTGCGCCAGTGCTCCCAGGCTTTATCCCTGTTTTTCATTTCTGACTTAGTGGTTTTCTGTAGCCATGGGGGGTTGTGCTTTGGTTCTGGAAAACCTTATGGGGGCATGGTAATTAAGGATGTTCAGGAAGGTAGTATTAAAAGATTCAACTGTGTCATCTAGACTGAGGTACTTTAGAGCATGCCAGTTACATTCTTTGAGGGATGAGATGAATGTGAGTGGGTTAAAGTTTATTTTTTTACGTATTTGATGATCGATGACAGGTTTAGCTTGGTACAGGTATTTTTTGAGTAGGAATGTTGGGGAGTGATCACTGAGGCTATCTGATAAGCAGCCTGTTATATATGACTGGGGGTTCTTACTGACTAGTATCCAATCCAGGGTAGAGTGCTTGCTGGAGTTTTTATTATTAGTTTTTATTATACTAGGGGTATCAAAACTATTATTGGTACTCCTATCATCAGAACAAAATGTGCTTACCTTACTATCATTCTCATTAACTAATTCGCTTTTAATTTTCAAAATTGGCTTAAAATAGCCATTTCTTCTTTTATGATTAACTTCCAAAATTAGTTTATCTATTAGCCATATGGGGTATTCCTTATTAATAAACATCCTTCTTAAATGTTCACATTCTTTTGTAAAATCTGAGAATTTAGTAATAATTTGAGCGGCTCTAACTAACTGGCCTTTAATTACAGATTGTTTCTGATGTTCAGGATGTGTGCTAGTATAATGAAGGAAGCCATTGGAATACGTTTTTTTCCTATGAATTAAAGAAATATAAGCTTTAGCTTCATAATCTTTAACCAAATTAATATCCAAATAATTAATTTCATCTAAATTAATACTCCATGTAAATTTTAAAAAGTTTGGGGTTCCATTAATATAATTAAAAAATTCATTTAAAATATCAATATTTTCCTTCCAAATTAGACAAATATCATCTTGAAACCGGTGATATGATTTAATGTAACTATAATATTTACAGTTAAATATAAACTTCCGTTCCCAAACCATCATAACTAAATTTGCGTAAGTCCCCCCGCAAGGTGACCCCATGGTTATACCTTTTCTTTGGATATAATATTGATTATTAAACCTTATATAATTATTATTTAATACAATTTCAATAAGTTCAATTAAAAGGTTATTCAAATCTTGTTTGAAAGAAAATTCGAAAAATTTCACTAATCCATTGGAGGCCAATATTTTGGGGAATTACTGTATATAAATCGCATACGTCTATTGTAACTAGAACATCCTTAGCGTCAAACAATATTTGATTTATATGATCCAAGAATGTCCAAGAATGTCCAAGAATCTTTACAAATATATTCTTCTTTCACTATTACTTTTTTTTAATTCATAATCTACATATTTAGCACATGCTGACATAATAGAATCCCTCCCATCTACTAGGGGGCGCATAGGAGGTTCTTCTATGCTTTTATGCATCTTAGGATTCCCGAAGAAAACGTGAATCCTAGGTGTTAAAATATTTAAATAATTAAATAGATCAATATATATCCGTTTATCTAAAAACATGTCAATAATTTGTAGAAAAATCTTTTTATAAGCATAATTTAACTCATTCAAAGATGCTTGATCATAAGTATCTGTATTCAAAATCAATTCCATTTTCTTATTATAAAAATCATTATCCATAATAACTGCTCCTCCCCCCTTATCTGGCTTCATAATTGTTATATTTCCTTTCTCTAAACTTTTTAATATTTCTAATTCATCTTTACTTAAATTTGAAGGTTATTCAATTTTTCTATTAATTCTATCTAAATTCTTTAACTGGTTTTCACACATCTTTTCATATATTAAAAGCTTAGGATGCAGGGGAGGATTATATGTACTTGGGATGTTAAACTTATGTGGTCCATTATAAATCAAATCCTGATACATTAATGAAAAATTAATTTTCCTCAAGAACAGTTTCATATCAATGATGGTTGAAGTAAAATCAAATGTATGAGAGGGTACAGATGTAAATCCCTTAGACAACAGGTTAGCGACTTCCTGATTAAACTCAATTTTAGTAAAGTTATACACTTTAAAATCGCCAAGACGATTAACAATAACTTGTCGCAACCTGTTGTCTGAATCATTATCACAAGGTTTTTGCTTATGTATCCCATGCCCATTTTCATTAAAGGCAATGTCATTCTGCCAGATCATGCTATCCATTTTTTGTCCTTCGGTTTGGCTCCTTGAAACCCCACTGTTTGTTGATTAGCATGAGGGGCTTTATTTTTAAGCCTTTCCGAACGTCTTAATTCGGGATATTCATCATTATATGCAAAGTCATTTTGTAAGTTCCCATTATATTGGCCTTCCCCCGCAGGGTCAGATCTATGAAGATGGTTCGAAACATAAGTTTTAATTTTCTTATTTTGACCTCCTGGGGGCCTGGGATAGGCTACCCCATTGGCATATTGATTAATGTCTCTTTCGATTTTTTCTGTTTTGCCATTCTTTAATTTAGTAATATATTGATCGATGCTATTGTAGATCCTAATCATATCGTACTGAACAGTTTCGAAAGAGCCATCTGTTCTGATCGTTTTATCAAGCTCATCAAGCTCTAATATCAGTTTACATCTCAGATGACAGGAGGCTTGTTTCTTCTGGGGCTGTGATTGAACCTTTTTTTTATCTATCTGTTTGGATGCAGGTTTCTATGAGAGAATGTAGTTTTGGTTTTTCTTTGATGTCAGTTTCTGGTCTTTGTGATTAACTTGAGCCACCTGTATGGGGTTTTTTGCTAGGTTTCTAACATCTGTGATTGAGGTCCACTCAGTTATCTATGTCTTAAAGCTCTTTTAGGATTAAAGTTTGGCTGAGATTGCATGATGAGGCATATGAAGGCTGTGTCCAATGAAGGAGTTTTGATGCTGATTCGGGATTTTTTCATGTGGTTGTCATTGCTTGATGTGGATTTATCATGGGAGATTATGTCTAGAGGTCCAGCTTCTTTGCTTTGAAGATTTTGGTTTTGCAGGAGGCCACGCTGTGGGATTGGGTGGATGAATTTGGAGGTGAAGGGTGTAGAAGGGCTTTGATGAGGTCACCAGATGTGGAGGGTGGGTGTGGTGCAGGGTGTCCCTTAAAGGATACCATGTCAGTTGAGTGATCAGGACTGTAATGGGGTGAGGGTGGGCATTGTTGTAGTCTGTTTGTGATTAATGGGTGTCAGGATATGCTAGGGTAGGTGATTAGTTTGTGGTGGTGTCTCGTTTGAGATCACTATATCCAGGGTGTTTGTCCCCTAGTCAGATAGAGTATGTAATTAGTAATGTATTATGTCTTTATGAGGTGGGTGAGCCAGGCCATTGAGATTATATGTTCCAGGATACTTGTTGTTCCATGTTGTGTAGTTGATAATGTAGTTGCTGTATTGGTCTTGTAATGGTCTCTGATTGTATGTGTGTTGCTACTAACCTGAGGGGTGGGTAGTGTATCTAGGTATGGACACACCCCTCTTGTGGTATTACCCTGGAGGTGTGGGTGTGAGCATGATATGTGGGTATACCCCTATGGTTAGTGTATGCTCTCAGGTTGCTTGGATGCTTCATGTTGTTACCACAGGCTGAGGTGTGATGTGTGCTATGGTGATGGGAGTGCTGCATTGTGTTTCGCAGGACTTTAGCCCTGTCGCCATTCTGAGGGCATTTTTTTTAGTTTTGTGGTTTTCTCAGGAGCTAGTCTTCAGGTTTCAGAGCCTTTACAGCCTTTGTACAGAAGATTGCTGAGGAGGTTTAGCCCAAAGTGGCTACAGGTTTAAGCCCAGGTGTGACAGCATCTGGCTTGAGTTTTTCGTCCCTTGTTTTCAAAGGATCCCAGGCAGACCAGAGCCTGCTCAGCCAAGGCAAGGCAGGATGACGGTCATCCATCCAGATGTTGGAGCCATCTATCTCCATGGTGTAACACAGATGTACAGCATTTGTATTGTGCATCATCCCAGGCGGGGTCACCAGAGCCCTGAATGTCATACATGAGTATTTCTCCTGTCTAGCTCTCCATCTTCTCTTGTATTCCAGTATCATTGTCTCATAGATGTAGTCCAGGTCATGGTCTGAATATACTCGCCTGGCCACTTGGGCGTGACTGACCTCCGTGTGTCATTGCTCACAGACTGCCCACACAGTCATCATTCACACCAGCAGCCTCCTCATGACTGGACATCTCACAGTCATCAATTGGAGTCACCTAGATGAGTCATGTATGGAGTCCCCAAGGTGTTTAGACAGCTCACAGACACCTTGATTTATTCGGCTATGTTATTTGACATCAGTTGTGCTGACTTTGGTTTTTGAAGAGGTGGATTTTTATTTGTTGTCTGCTTTGGGTTTTTTGTTTTCCTGGCATTTTTTTTGTAAGTTTTTTGTTTGTTTTTTGTTTTGTTATGTGTTGTATTGAGTGTCTGCTTTAGGTCTATGTTGTTTTGGGATTGTGTTGTGTGTGATGGTCAGTTGGTCTTTGTGTGGAGAGTGTTTGGTTTGAGTTTGTATGTCAGCTAGTTGGTTGAGTACATAGTTGCATCTGTCGTTATGTTTTGTGTTTGTTGGGAGGAGGTGCAAAATTCACATGTATTTGAGAGAGTTGTAGCCTTACCATTGGTATGCATCTCTCACAGAGCGACAGCCAGTAATCTACCACTTGAGGTGCTGACGTGCATATGACAATTTGCTGTACCTTACAAAAGTGGATGGATACAGGCTGGAAGGTAGGTGTAGTAGTAGTAATGCTTTACTTGGACATGCTTTAGTGGTAAGAAGTAGAGAAGTACTGAGAACAGGTGCTAGGCTTATATCTGCCAGGTTAAGTGTGCTTGACTAAGTATGAGATTAAGCCTAGAAGAGTTTGGCGTACTACCAAAAAAAGGAGCTTTATGTTTAACCGAGTAGTCTGGTTTGCATAAGAAAGACAAGACAAAAGGTTTATTTGAGAAACTATTTGTTTAAGCTAAAACAACAAAACAACTAAGTAACCGCAAAAAACCACAAAACAGTGTCACTTCGTCAACGCTAGTAGGTAGGTCAATGACAAAAGGCCTGACTGGGCCAAAACAACCACCATTCAAAGTCAAGTAAGGTAATGGACAACACCCAAACACAGAAACACAGAATAACACACAGCAATAAACAACAACACAGGAGCTACAACTAAAAACAGAAAGCAAGAATGATTTTTTTTTTTTTTTTTTGGTTTTTTTTTTTTAAAAAACAAACGCCTTTTTTTTTGAGAAAACAAAAGTAGTTACACACACAGTGGGCAGTTACCACAGTAAATTAGTACCACAAAACATAAACAAACAGTTAAACAAACACACAAAAAACAAAACAAATCAAAGATTTTAAAATAATTAAAAAATTGACTAAATAAAAAAAAGTCAAGTAAAATAGTTCAATGGCAATCAAAGAAAGTCAAGTGAGCTAAAAAGCAAGAAAAAGAAAAAATTAAAGGAAAAGCAAAAGTCAAAGGCAGTGCTGCTGTGCCTTCCCACATCCCACCCACAAGACCACCTAATAGAGCTGAAAAACACAAAGAGGCGGATTTAAACAGTTGGATTTTAAAAGAGCTAGAGAAACAGCAAACAACCAAATTACTACAGCTTCTTGTGCTGAGGTCACTTCCTGGCTTCAGTCCACTTCCCTCAAGGCTGCCCACTCCCACTGGTGAGCCCAGACCCCACTGGTGAGCAAATTCAGGGTTAGTCAGACAAATACAGGAACACAGGGAACTACACAACAGCCCAATGCCTAAAGCCTGGTAATCTAGTCGAACTAGGGCAGAGGCAGGAAATTTAGGATTTTTTTGTTTTTTTGTTTTTTTGGTAGAAACACACAGAAAATGCAGAAACAGTGATAAATTAGTTACACAGGCTAGCACACTTTATCTATTTCTATTATCTATTTCTATTTGATTATACTTAATTAATATATTGAGAAGATCCTTTCCACAACGATCAAATAACTGCAGCAAGTCTATATGCATAGGTGAATTGTATACTAGCCCAATAGGGTACCGCCATAAGTGCAACCCTTTAGGAATAATATTCAGTTTAATGCACTCTCTCAAATAAGCGTTCTCGAGTTGCAACTTCTTACATTTCATCAATTTAATGTCAAAGTCATTTAATTTATAATCAGTATCATTGTTATCATTATTACCTCCATTAAAATGTCCAGAAAAAACAAACGATGATCCCAACCATTCATTTAACATCGGAACAGTTTTCCTTAGTTCTTCTCTGTGCCCAAACGATTTTTGCGCACAAAATCCACTTCCTTGACCAAAATTACTTGGCTGCATTCCTTGATTAAGAAAGGTATCTTTCGCCTTATCACCGATCTCGGTACCATTAACTTCCATAACGCCCTTCTGATTGTTTAAACATGCTGGAGTAATATTAAAATCAAAATTAGGTTGCAATGCTACTTCTTTTGTACACCCATTCGTACGGCTGCCATCAACGTTATTTACTTTCTCATATAAAATGTCCACACGTTGAGTTAATTTAAGTATCAAAGCTGTTAAATTACCAATTGACCATTCAGTTCCTTCAATGGAATCATCCAGCTGTACGCTATTTCGTCAGAACAAACTATAGACATACTGGAAAATAACCAAACTAATGAACTAATGTAAATGAAAAGCCACCAGCCAGATGAATAAATCCAATTTAATAATGAAATAAAACTTGCACAGCCACAAAACGAACTTTAAAAACGCCAAAAAAACAAAACACAAATATATGTAAGCACTTTCGTTTCGGTAAACTACTCATATCAGGAACTTAGGGATTCATCACAGGTACAGGGATATTCATTGGAACATGTTTTGAAACTGGAACATTGGACAACTCAGTCTGAGGTAAAGAGTCTTTATCACAAGCTAGGTGCTGTGATTTGGGCTCAGACACCGGCATCAGATGTTTCCGATTCCACCTAAACTCTACTCCTTCTGATTCCACAATATACGATCTTGGCTCTGAGGAAGTATTCTTCATGACTCCAATCTGATCATAACCTTTGGACGTTTGCATTCTTAGTACTTCTTCTTCTCGTAATGGACTGAGCAGTTTGCTGGTCTTATGGTAATAGGACTTCTGGGCTAAACGCTTCTTCAACAGATTGGTTTTCACTGACCTATTGTTCTTGACACATGGAACCAACAATTGACTACTAACTGGTAATGTGGTTCTGGTTGGTCTTGACAGAAGTCTCTGAGCAGATGAACCAAGATGTTTATCACAAGGAATATTTCTGAGATTTAAAAGATTCAGGAAAACATCACTATTGTCTCGTTTCAACTTCTATAGTAATTTTTTTGCACTTTGAACTGCACGTTCTGCCAAACCATTTGACTGTGGATACTCTCGACTACTCTTGACATGAGTAAAGTCCCACTCTTCAGCAAATCTTTTGAACTGTTGGCTTGTAAACTGCGTGCTATTGTCAGAAATAACTTTGTATGGACTACCATGGACTGCAAAATGACGCTTCATCTTATTAATGACAGTTTTGGACAATAGATTAGGAAGTAGGTCAATCTTGAACCAATTAGAATAATAGTCTACTAACACCAAGTAATGTTGACCACTCCATTTGAAAATGTCAGTGGCTACTGTCACCCAAAGTAGTTCAGGAATCTGGTTTAGCTGAAGTAGTTCTGTTGATGTGACTTAGTACTATTATATACTGAAAAAGATGATAGCACTCTCTCAATATCTTGTGACATAGAAGGCCAAAATACTAGTCCTCTCACCCTTCTTTTGGTAGAGTCTGCTCCTGGGTGGCTACAGTATAACAAAGTAATATACTCTTGTTGCAAAGGCTTTGGAACAATAACTTTCTGACCTTTCATAAAGATACCATTTTCAGACAAAATCTCATCTCTGTAGGGAAAATAATGTTGCACTTCTTGAGGTAAACTAGACTGATTTGACAGCCATCCTTATTTGATAACATGGTTGAGCATTTGTAAAACTGAATCTAAGGTTGCATGACTTCTAAGCTCTTCAAGATGTGTGGAAGAAAAATTTCTCACTTCCATGACTTGAAAATCAAGTTGCTCATTCTCATGCTGTTCAGTGGTGTTAGTGGGTGAGCTGGATAATTATCAGCAAGATAAAGAAGTTTGCCTTTCTTGTAGACAAGATTGAAATGATACTTTTGCAATCTCAACATCATGTGTTGCAATCTGGCTGGAGATGTATGCATAGGCTTTCTCAAAATAGTGACTAGAGGTTGGTGGTCTGTTTTGATTTGGGAAGGTCTACCATAAGCATAAATATAAACCTTCAAAAATGTAAACACAATTGCTAAGAGTTCCTTCTCTATCTGAGCATGCTGCATTTCAGTTTGGATTAGAGTTCTGGATGCATAGGCAACAGGATGACCCTCTTGTAAAATGACTGCACCTAGACCAAATCTCGAAGCATCACAGGAAAGTGTAACTGGTTTGTGGATGTCATAGTATCTGAGAGTTGGTGGAGTGGCAATTCTCTGTTTCAGGACGTCAAATGCTCTCTGATGTTGTTCCAACCATGACCAGGATACATCTTTACATGTCAGCTCCCTCACCATTACCTCCTACTAGTATATCATCTATTATAACAGCACAGGGATGCCCAAAAAATTTGTTCCATTGCACTCTGAAAGACTTCACTTGCAAAATTTATCTCAAATTGCATTCTTGAAAATCTGTACCTTCCAAATGGAGTACTGAAAGTGGTTAGCAATGAGGATTTCTTGTCAAGCAAAATTTGCCAAAATGAACTCTTTGCATCTAAGACAGAAAAACGTGACATTTGGCATGAGATCAGCAAGTTCTTTGACTGTACACATTGGATGATGAGGTCTTTTGAGTGCCTTGTTTAAATCTTGTGGATCAATACATATTCTGATGTCAACTGAACTTTTCTTATGTGCTACCACCGTGGAAGATACCCATTCAGTAGGTTCATCAACTGGACAACTCACACCTTGTTGCATAATTTTATCTAGCTCGGCTTTGACTCTGTTCTGCATGGCTACTTGAACCTTCTGGGCTGGCCTGACAACTGGGCTGACATCTGGGTCTAACTTCATGAAGTACACAACTAGAAGCTTGCCTAGTTTGTCTTTGAAAAGATCAGCATTGGTAGAGAAAATATACTATGCGAAATTAGAATAGTGGTCTGGTAAGCTAACATGGTAGACTTCTTTGTTAAATGAAAGCAGTCCCATTTTTAAACTGTCTTGGAGCCCTAATAATAACTGTACATGCCTTTTGACTACATAAAATAAGTTGTAGCTTCATCCAGCAGAGTAACATAAAAGCACTTCTGATCCTTCCATTTGAATTTCTTCACCACCATAAGCAACAAGCTTCACACACTTTACCACGTTAAGCTTCTCACCAGCACATACTCTAGCAAATGTTTCTGCTGACATGACATTGCACTTTGAACCAGTGTCAGCTTTGAGCTCTATGGGTTTTCCATTTATGGGAACAGTACAAATACTTAATTAGTTTGCCCACAAATCTACTGCATCAACTGTTTCACTAAGTACTGACACACCATCAGCATAAAAAGTAGGTCACAGCTTTCTAATAAATCAACTCGTTTCTTGGACTGTTCTCTTTTGATAAAAGAATGTGTGACTTTTGATTTACAAAACCTTTTGAAATGATTCCATTTATTACATTTGCAGCACTGTTGACCAAAAGCTAAGCACTTTTTTACTTTTAGACTCATGATTACTACCACAATTACGACAGTTGGCGTGAAATTGGGTGACACCTGTCCAGCCCTGTACTTATGCTTGTTTGCTGACTCACTCTGGTGCTTCACTGAGACTGTCTGAACTCTGGAACTTGCTAGAAAGCTCTGGGGTTTACCATTGAGTTCTGCAGGGGTTACAGTTGCTGCCATGTGTTTGGGCCCATTTCTTTTAACCACATGCCGCATACTACCAACATGGGTTCAAGAAGTTGCTAGAAGCATGCATTTCTCATTTGTAAGCATATCTATGTGCTTTTCTGTGAGCTCATATATCTGACAAATCTCAATGGCCTTATTCAAAGTTAAACCACTGTCACAAAGCAAAATCTTTCTCACAGCATCATCTTTAATACCACACACAAGTCTGTCTTTTATCAACTCATCCCTTAAATCACCAAATCTGCATGTTTTAGCTCTGTTTCTCAAGCCGGTTAAATATGCTGCAAAAGTTTCACCAGCCTTTTGATCCCTTGTATAAAATAAGTGCATTTCCACTGTAATGTTCATCTGGGGGGGTTACACATATCTCTAAATTTACTTTTTAAGCACTCAGTGTTCTCCCTTGACTCAGCCGGTGCAACAATATGATGTCCCCCCTCTATTGCAAAGACAGCAGGTGCATACACAAATGAGCGCTCCATTTCAATGGCTTCTGACCCAGCTAAATTAAGTAGAATAAATGCCTTTGTATAGTTATCTTTATCTAAAAATGCAGCCTGTATGAAAATATTGTACTCTTGCTCAAACACTCTCCAATTCTCTGCAATATTAGTATCAAACACAAGTGGTCCTGGCTTTCGAAATCCGTCTGCCATGTCAGCAAAGTATGCACAAACACACTGAAAATATGGCCCTTATAATTATGAATGAACAAGTTGCTACCTGCTGAGAGAGCTTGTAATAACATTCAAATGCAAAATAGCTCTTTGAAATACTATACTTTGTGAAATATGTTCTGAAATGGCTATATTTTGCAAAATAACTGTACTGTAATACTGCACAAACATGCGAACACTTTATACACCTCTGATAAGTTGGATTACTTTAATTAATACAAAAAATATGTGCTGAGCAAAAAATGCAGTCATTTTCTTTATTTGTTTTATGCAATTCAGACTTTATTTCAAACATTTTCTGTAGTAATTAGAATATTTCTAAGAATGTGTTGCAGTATCAGACATTTCAGTTTACTTAAATATTGTTTAAAGCATTCTGCATGCTTCATTTCATATTTTGTGAATAAGAAGTTATTTGAGCAAGTTTTAAAATATGAAATTTGTTTTTGACCTGTTTTGTGAATTATATGTGCAGTAGGGATGATCCACAGTAAGACGCTGTCCGGTTCGATTCTCAGCTAGAGCGTCTTCTGCGTGGAGGCATGTGTGAATGGGCGTACCTTCGTTGAAGAGTGTGCGTCAGGGCTGGTAACTCAGCACGCAAAAATCAATTACCAATCATTAGCGGACCGGAGTTCCGCTGTGGCGACCCCTAACCGGGAAAAGCCGAAAGACACAAACAAGGGATGATCCACGCCTCTATATTCATTTAGGTGCTTTATTACATGAAAACACATCAGGATGGATTAGTATAAACAAACTGATTAACAGACAGACCTTACAGACATATGCTTACATCTCAACAGCAGCTTATAAGCTACAAAATGGCAGACAGGCTCGCATGTCGCACATGCTCAGTATTTATACACTTGTGCAAGCCTTTAGATAGCTTCTTAAAGACATACACACACACACACACACACACACACACACACACACACACACACACACACACACACACACACACACACACACACACACACACACACACATTGCTCTATAATTAGTAACACAATGAAGTGCATAAGGCTGGGTACAAGATACATAGCCATCATTAGTAACAGACTGAAGGATATAAGGCTGGGTATTGGGCTAGGTACAGGGTACATCACCATGATTAGTAATAGAATGAAGTGTGCTGGGTACGGGCTGGGTACAGTGTACATAGCTGTTATTAGTAACAGAATGAATTATATAATACTGGGTACGGGGTGGGGTACAGGGTACATAGCTGTGATTAGTAACAGAATGTAGTTTATAAGGCTGGGTATGGGGCTGGGTACAGGATTCATAGCTGTGATTAGTAACAGAATGTAGTTTATAAGTATAAGGCTGGGTATGAGGATGGGGACAGAGTACATAGCCATTATTAGTAACAGAATGAAGTGTATAAGGCTGGGTACATGGCACCTAGCCATGATTAGTAACAGAATGTAGTGTATAAGGCTGGATATGGGGCTGGGTATAGGTTATGTACCTTTTATTAGTAGCGGAATGAAGAGTGTAAGGCTCCATATGGGGCTGGGTACAGGGTATATAGCTGTGACTAGTAACAAAATGAAGTGGATAGGGCTGGGTACAGCATACGTAGCCATGATTAGTTACAGAATGAAGTGTATAAGGCTGGTTATGGGGCTGGATACATGGCATATGGCTGTGATTAGTAACAGAATAAAGTGGATAGGGCTGGGTATAGGGTAGATAGCTGTGATTAGTAACAGAATGAAGTTTATAATGCTGGATATGCAGTTGGGAACAGGGTACATAGCCGTGATTACTAACAGAATGAAGTGTATAAGGATGGGTATGGGGCTGGGTACATGGCACATGGATTTGACTGGTAACAAAATGAAGGGTGTAAGTTCAGAATGGGGCTGGGTACAGGGTACATAGCTGTGATTAGTAACAGAGTGAAGTGTATAAGCTGGGTATGAGGCTGGGTAAAAGGTACCGGCCTGTGACTAGCAACAGAATGAAATGTTTAATGCTGGGTACAGGGCTGGGTACAGGGTACATACCTGTAATTAGTAACAGAATGAAGTGCATAAGACTGGGTATGGAGCTGAGTACAGGGTACATAGCTCTGATTAGTAACAGAATGAAGTGTATAAGGCTGGGATGGGGACAGGGTACATCACCGTGATTAGTAACAGACTGAAGTGTATAAGGCTGGGTTTGGCTCTAGGTACATAACACATGGCAGTGAATAGCAACAGAATGATGTGTATAAGATTGGGTACAGGGCTGGATACAGGCTACATAGCTGTGATTAGTAACTGAATGAATTGTAAAAGGCTGGGTGGTCTATATCAATACATCAAACCATCAATTAATGAATGGTATTTCAGCGGAAATGCCATTCATCGAATTCCCATCTTGTGGGGGGCTGTGTACCCCACACCCCCCACTAATTATACATGCACCAACTCTGAGATCACACTACAGTGAGGAAAGTTTGAATTTCCCGATACTCACTGTACTGCGATCTCAGTACAAACAATTCTACGAACAGCATGTTCAATGTAATTGCACTGAAAATGGAGCTCGCTGAATCTAATTTTTTGATGAAGTGACAGGGACCCAAGGCTGGATACAAATCTTTGAAACTATCCGGTGTCTGCCAATAAGCGGAACAATGCCAAAAGACAACTCTTTACTTTTAAAAAGCTGATTTAATCCACATAACGCCAACCGGAACACACTGAACACACTGAAAATCCCACTAAACACAAAAACAGAATACTGTCATATAACACAACGGACAAAACAAAACGCTAAATGCAGTTTAGCGCTTTCAACCAATACAATTTGGTCTTCTTCAGAACTGCATCCAGAAGCATTCAATACGTATATATTAACTTTTTGGCGCCAAAAGACATGGCGTGTCTTAAAGATACATACCTAAAAGATACGTAACTAACTAAAATCACTAACAACTTACATACATTACAACGTAAATTCATTATTGCACCTCTAATTAATTCATAAACATCCTAAATGATAAATAAAAAGTGTCTAAACAATATGTTTCAATTACCTACAAATTGTTCATAAATTATTCATAAATTTAAAAATTTAAAAAACGAACTGGTCAAATCAGTATGTATAATAAAATGTATAAAATAAAATAAAATAATCACATAACATAATGCATTCCATAATTACATTCCTTGCATAGGTGAATTCATATGTTAGTACTAATAGAGAGAACTGAACCTTCCCTCAATAATATATATCTATTATGCCCATAAATGTATAAATAACTGTGAAATCAAAGAGGTCAATAAAGACCAATGCCTGTACAGTCCCCTGTAACGAGAATGTTGTTGTAAATTGTATATATGGAATGTGTGTGTAAGTGAATATTCTTAAAATAATATACACATGATAGATTGTGTGTATAGTATATATCTAAAGAAATATAAATATATACGTAGTATACCTGTAACGTATTGCCATAGTGAAAAAGGAAAATGTGAACAAATGTGGAAATTATGTATTAAAAAAATAATAATATATAAAAATATATGTACAATATATGTAAAAAATATATATAAAAGGGATGTATGTATTCATGTGACTCAACTGTGGAAAGTATAAAAGCTGCCAAAATAGTGTCTCTAATGTACACTGTGTACTCTAAAGCTGGTATGTCTATATGGAAAAAAATTCCAAATAAAAGAGTGCGTTCTAGGTGAGAAGGCTTTTAATTGAAATGCTATCATTTAATCCTGGTGGTGTAGCCGCATCTAGGAATAGCTGCCACCAACTTTCCCTATATGCAATGAAAGCTTTAATGTCACCTCCCCTAGGATTACTCGGTATAATTTCCAATATTACAAATTTAAACATGTGTGTTTCACCTAACTGTTGTATGTGTCTAGATAAAGCATTTGTAAGATCCTTCACCCTAATGCTGTATAAATGGTTATAAATACGCTTTTTAATGCTTCGTTCTGTACGTCCCACATAAAAAGCCTCACAGGAATCACATTTCGCTAGATAAATAACCTGTCGTGTATTGCAGTTTCCCTTTTTACATTTAATTTTACTTCTGTGTCCATTATCCAATCTAAAGTCACCTTTACAATACATGTATTTACAAAAATTGCAAAAACCACATTTGTTACTACTCTTAACAGCATTTTTGTCGTTCGCTTCTTTGATATGGTGTTCAAATAGTTTCTTCATATTAAAGCCCATCCGATATACAAAATTGGGTTTCATACCCAAAATGTTAACCAAGTATTGATCAGTACTAATCAAATGCCAAAATTGAACAATAATTTGTTTGATTTTATCCGACCCTGTATTGTATGGTATTATACATGCTCTTAGATAACTGGGTCCCAATCCTTTATTATTCAAAACAGGCAGGTTTTGAATATCACCCGAACCTAATAACGCTGTATATTTGGTACCCCGATTCCTCATAATATCTGTGATGACATCATCCATCATGTCCTGTGGATAACCCCGTTCCCTGAAGTAACACTGAATTTGTGAAAGTTCCGTCTGTAAATCCACTGGATCTGATACCATTCTAACAGCCCTAATACATTGTCCCTTGAAAACATTAAATTTCAATTTGGGAGGGTGGCAACTAGTAAACTCCAGATAATTATTCGAGAAGGTGGACTTTCTAAAGATTTTGGAACTCACTATCCCATTATGATAAGTCACTAATGTGTCCAAATATGGCAGGCCCTTGGAGTCAAAAGCATAAGTGAACTTCAAATAGTCACTACTGTTGTTAATGAAGTCTATAAAAATCTGCATTTCATCAAAAGTTCCTTGTCACAACACATATATATCATCTAAAAATCTGGAGTAGTATGTAACTTTGGAAAAAAGTGGGTTCTTAAACAAAATTTCATCTTCCCAATTGAGCATGACCAGGTTAGCATAGATGGGGGCGCAAGCCGCCCCCATCGCTACTCCCCTAGTCTGCTGGAAGATCTCACCTTCAAAGTAAATGTAGTTATTCTCCAGAACTAGTGACATCATTTCAGTTAACAAACTGATAGTATCCCATGACAAGTCTGTATGGTTCCTTAGGCTGTTAGAAAAGGCTTCTAACCCCTTTTCCTTAGGGATACATGTGAATAAATCAATCACATCAATGGTGATAATGAATTTGGTCACAGTGTTCTCAGGACTTGAAACTGGATAATTCGAAAGAAAACACCACGAATCCTTTACCATATGTGGAATCAATGTATATATATTCTTTAAGGTTGTATCAATAAACTTGCCCATCTTGAAAGTTTTTGATTCACTGCCCGACACTATAGGTCTCAGGGGGGGGGGGGTCATCACAATTTTTGTGAGTTTTAGGAATACCCACCATAGTTGCCAACTTAGGATATTCTACTTTGATATATTTGTAAATTTCCATGGTAATTCTCCCATCCAATAGAAATTCCTCAATATAGGAGTCAATCCTACGGTAGGCAATATGTAATTGATTCCTAGAAATTGTAGCATAGTTCTCTGCATTATGCAATATATCGTAAATTTTTTGTGTATATTTCATACTATCATAAATGGCTATGCCCCCCCCTTTGTCGGGTTTCATCAATCTAATAGATTTGTTGCTTCTAATAGATTTAAGTAAATCCCTTTCCTCTATGGACAAATTGCTGAATTCGTCAGCCTTGTTGAAATGTTTATATGCATTGTATATTTCCCTAGTGACAACCTTGTCAAAGGTGTCAATAGTTGGATAATTTGGTGGTGTAAATTTACTCCTAATGGTCAAATTTGACCCTTTAATGCCTTTGCTGTCCTCATTTGTACCATTGGTAATATTTTTATCTTTAAAATAAACCTCCAAATTGATTTTCCTGATGTATTTTTTAAAATCTATCAATACTTCAGTTAGTGAAAACTTGGGATTGGGTATGTATTTCAACCCTTTCTCCATCAATTGAAAATATACTTTGTCTATAGTCAAATCCGTATAGTTAAATATATGAAAATGCCGATACAACACCATCTTTCCTTCAACTACTATCGGATCATCTCCCTCTAAACTAGTATCTTCAGGTGATCTATTCTCTAATAAGTGACAGTGAGTGTCTGCTGAATCAGATACTTTCCCCCTACGTGTAGAAAAACTCGTAGGGGCTACCATCCTTCCTACTTCCTCCTGGTGTAAACCCTGTATCCCCTGCTCTGAAATGGGGGGTGGTTTACTCTCCCATTTGACCGAAAATCCTGTTGAAAGTCAGTACTTTGATTCCCCTCAAACTCGTGGTATGTATCAAAGCGCGACATGCCTTCACTGCCTCTAATGTCAGGGTCCCTGTGTGAATTCCCCTGAAAATTCCTTTCCCTCGGCCACACATATGCTGTTTTTTGTTGATATTGTACCCTATCCCTCTTGATTTTATCTGTTTTCCTCTTACATAATGTGTTGGCCCATTTTTTAGCTTCAATATATTGTTTGTTGTAAAGTTTTTCCCAATCCTTGAACACTAAATCGTTAACTATTTGTGTGTTCATTAATTCCACCTCATGAATGGCTTTACTTAATTTCTCATCATAAAACTTCATAAGTAAACCAATATAATTAAATCCACATTTATCAAAGAAGTCATTAAATTCGTTAATACACTCTTCGGTTAAATCAATACCTAAGGGTAACTTGAAAAATCTCAACCCTTTGGGAACTATCCTGTCGTCAATACATTTCTGTAAATACATAATGTCCACTTTGAGTCCATTGATGGTCTTAAGCATCTTTCCCAAAGAATAAATCATGGTCTTTAAATTAACAGTCTCGTTGGTGTTAGGACGACTGGATGTCGATGTCACCTTGTCACCAGCTTCATTATTGTCAACAAGGAAATCAAAAGATAAAAATTGATTAAATAAGTCCAAGCCATGCACCCTGGTACCAGACCCCATTGTAGATGATGGATTATGTGGGTGCTTGCCTGACTCGTTCATATTGAAATTAACCCTGTTGGCAGTCACAGTAGAATAGGTCTTATGAGGTGGTCCCCTCTTTGGGGTAATGGTTTGGGTACAGGTTATGTAGCTGTGATTAGTAACAGATTGAAGTGGACAGGGCTGGGCACAGGGTACATAGCCACGATGAGTACCAGAATGAAGTGTATAAGGCTGGGTACAGGGATGGGGAAAGGGCACATAGCTGTAATTAGTAACAGAATGAAGTGGATAAAGCTTTGTAGAGGGCTGGGTATAGGGTAGATAGCTGTGATTAGTAACAGAAGGAAGTTTATTATGCTAGGTATGGGGTTGGACACAGGGTAGAAAGCTGTGATTAGTAACAGAATGACGTGTATAAGGCTGGGTGTGATGCTGGGTACAGGGTACATAGCTCTGATTAGTAACAGAATGAAGTGTATAAGGCTGGGTATGGGGCTGGGTACAGGGTACAAGGCTATGACTAGTAACAGAATGAAGTGTTTAATGCTGGGTACAGGGTACATAGCTGTAATTAGTAACAGAATGAAGTGCATAAGGCTTGGTGTGGTTCTTGATATATGGTACACAGCTCTGATTAGTAACAGAAAGAAGTGTATAAGGCTGGGTACCGAGCTAAGTACAGGTTCCATAGCTCTGATTAGTAACAGAATGAAGTGCGTAAGGCTGGGTACTGGGATGGGGACTGGGTACATAGCCATCATCAGTAACAGAACAAAGGGTATAAGGATGGGTATGGGGCTGGGCACAGGGCATACCTCTCAACCTCTTAGAGTAAGAAATCTGGACAAAGCCATAAATAAAAGTGGGACAAAGACTCAAAAATTAGGGACAATTTTTAAATATTGCTCTTACAAACTTAGAAAGTTGATAGAATAACAGGTTTTGCATTAGCATGAATTTTCTGAAGGGTATGAAGTCTGAAAAAGAAATGTCTGTCATTATTTTCTCACTTCAGGCTTTAATGACTTGCCACTAATTTGCCTGTAAACCACCATTTTATGAAAAACAGACCAAAAATATGAAGCAAAAATCTGTACAGTTGAGAGATGTTGTACAGGGTACATAGCTATGATTATTAACAGAATGAAGTGTACAGGGGTGGGTAAGGGCTGGGTACAGGCCATAAAGTTGTGATTAGTAATAGAATGAAATATATAAGGCTGGGTGCGGGTATTGGTACATGGCACATAGCCGTGATTATTAACACAATGAAGAGTATAAGGGTGTGTATAGTGCTGCGTACAGGGTACATAGCTGTGATTAGTAGTAGAATGAAGTGTATATGGCTGGGTACATGGCACATAGCTGTGATTAGTAGCAGAATGAAGTGTACAAGGCTGGGAATGGGGCTGGGTACAGGGTACATAGGTTTGATTAGTAACAGACTGAAGTGTATAAGGCTGGGTACGTGGCTGGGTACATTTCACATAGGTGTGATTAGTAACAGAATGCAGTGTATAACACTGGGTACGGGGCTGGGTACCAGCTGTATAGCTGTGATTAGTAAGAGAATGAAGTGTATTAGGCTGGGTAAGGGGATGGGTACAGGGTACATAGCTGTGAGTAGTAACAAATGTAGTGTATAAGTCTGGGGATGGGGTACATAGATGTGATTAGTAACAGAATGAAGAGTCTAAGGCTCCATACTGGGCTGGGTTAAGGGTACATAGCTGTGATTAGTAACATATTGAAGTTGACAGAGCTGGGCACAGGGTACATAGCCATGATCAGTAACAGAATGAAGTGTATAAGGCTGGGTACAGGGATGGGGACAGGGTACGTAGCCATGATTAGTAACAGACTGAAGTGTAGAAGGCTGGGTATGGGGTGAGTACATGGCACATGCCTGTGGTTAGTAACAGAATGGAGTATATTAGGGTGGGTATGGAGCACATGCCACATGGCCATGATTAGTAACAGAATGAAGTTATGGGGCTGAGTACAGGGTACATAGCTGTGATTGGTAACAGACTGAAATGGATAGGGCTGGGTACAGGGTACATAGCTGTGATTAGTAGTAGAATAAAGTGAATAAGGCTGGGTACAGGGATGGGTACAGGTACATAGCCATGATTAGTAACAGAATGAAGTGCGTAAGACTAGGTATGGGGCTGGGTACATGGCACATGTCTTTTCTTAGTAACAGAATGAAGTGTGTAATGTTGGCTATGGGGCTGGATGCAGGGTATATAGATGTGATTAGTAACAGAAAGAAGTGTATAAGGCTGGGTACGGGGATGAGGACAGGGTACATAGCCCTTATTAGTAGCAGACTGAAGTCTATAAGGCTGGGTATGGGGCTGGGGAGATGGGACGTGGCTGTAATTAGCAACACAATGATGTGTATAAGGCTGGGTATGGGGTTGGGTAAAGGATACATAGCTGTGATTAGTAATTGAATGAAGTGTATAAGGCTAGGTGGTCCATATCAATACATCAAATCATCAGTTTAACTAAAGGTATTTCATCAGAAATGCCATCCATCAAATTCCCCTCATGTGGGGGCTGTGTACCCCACACTCCCGCTAATTTTATATATACCAACTCTGAGATCACTCTACAATGAGGAAAGGGTAAATTTCCCTATCCTCACTGTACTGCGATCTCAGTATGAACAGTTTGATGAACAGCATGTTCAATGTAATTGCACTGAAAATGCTGCTCCCTGAACTGATTTTTCGATGAACTGACAGGCACCCAAGGCTGCGTATGGGGCTGGGGTAGGGGTAGATAGCTGTTTTTTGTAACAGAATGAAGTGTATAAGGCTGGCTATTGGGTTGGGTCCAAGGTATATAGCTGTGATTAGTAACAGAATAAAGTGTATGAGGCTGAGAAGGGGGCTAGGTACAGGGTACATAGCTGTGATTAGAAAGAGAATGAAGTGTAAAAGGCTGGGTACAGGGCTAGGTACATGGTTCGTAGAAGTGATTAGTAAGAGAATGAAGTGTATGAGGCTGGGAACAAGGCTGGGTACAGGGTACATAGCTGTGATCAGCAAGAGAATGAAGTGTATAAGGCTGGGTATGGGGCTGGGTACATAGTACATGGCTGTGATTAGAAACAGAATGAAGTGTATAAGGTTGGGTACAGGTTACATAGCCATGACTATTAACAGAATGAAATGCTTAAGACTGGGTATGGAGCTGGGTACAGGGTACATAGCTGTGATTGGTAACAGAATGAAGTGGATAGGGCTGGGTATGGGGCTGGGTACAGGTTACATAACCATGATTAGTAACAGAATGAAGTGTACAGGGCTGAGTAAGGCACTGGCTACAGGGCACATAGCTCTGATTAGCAACAGAATAAACACTGGGAACAGGGCTGTGTACAAGATACATAGCTGTGATTAGTAACTGAATAAAGTGTATAAGGTTGGGTGGTCTATATCAATACATCAAACCATCACTTTCACGAAAGACATTTCATCGGAAATGCCATTCATCGAATTCCCATCATGTGGGGGCTGTGTACCCCACACTCTCACTAATTATATGTATATCAACTCTGAGATAGCTCTACAGTGAGGAAAGGGTGAATTTCCCAATCCTCACTGTACCACGATCTGAGTATGAACAGTTTGATGAACAGCATGTTCGATGTAATTGCACTGAAAATGTCTCTCGCTGAACTGATTTTTCTATGACCTGACAGGGACCCAAGGCTGTGTACGGGGCTGGGTACAGGGTACATAGCTGTGATTAGTAACAGAATGAAGCGTATAGGTCTGGGTATGGGGATGGGTACAGGGTACATAGTTGTGATTAGAAAGAGAATGATGTATAAAAGGCTGGGTACAGGGCTCAGTACAGCTTTCATAGCTGTGATTAGTAACACAGTGAAGTGTATGAGACTGGGAACAGGGCTTGGTACAGGGTACATAGCTGTGATTAGTAAGAGAATTAAGTGTAAAAGCTGGGTACAAGGCTGGGTATAGTGCTCATACCTGTGATTAGGAACAGAATGAAGTGTATAAGGTTGGGTACAGGGTATATAGCCATGATTATTTACAGAATGAAGTACTTAAGACTGGGTGTGGGGCTGGGTACAGGGTACATAGCTGTGATTAGTAACAGAATGAAGTGGATAGGGCTGGGTACAGGGCTGGATGCAGGTTACATAGCCATTATTAGTAACTGAATGAAGTGTATAGGGCTGAGTACATGGCTGGATACAGGGTACATAGTTCTGATTAGTAACAGAATGAAGTGTGTAAGTCTGGGTAGGGGGATGGGGACAGGCTACATAGCTGTGATTAGTAACAGACTGAAGTGTATAAGGCTGGGTATGGGACTGGTTTCATGGCACATGGCTGTGATTGGTAACAGAGTGCATTGTGTAAGGTTGGGTATGGGGCTGGGTAGATGGTTCCTAGCTGTAATTCGTAACAGAGTGAAATGCATATGCTGCCTATGGGGCTTGGTACAGGGTACATAGCTCTGATTAGTAACAGGCTGAAGTGTATAAGGCTAGGTACAGGGATGGGTACAGGATACATACCTGTGATTAGTAACTGAAAGGATTGTGTAAGGCTGGGTGGTCTATATCAATACATCAAACTGTCACCTGAAAGAAAGGCATTTGATCAGAGATGCCATTCATCTAATTTCCCTAATGTGGGGGCTCTGCAGCCCGCCCCCCACCCCCAATTACATGTATACCAACTCTGAGATCACACTACGGTGAAGAAAGTGTGAATTTCCCAGTCCTCACTGTACCATGATCTCACTATGAACAGTTTGATGAACAGCATGTTTGATGTAATTGCACTGAAAATGCTGCTCGCTGAACTGATTTTTCGATGAACTGACAGGGAGCCAAGGCTGGGTACAGGGCTGGGTACAGGGTACATAGCTGTGATTAGTAACAAAATGAAGTGTATAAGACTGGGTATATGGCTGGGTTCAGGGTACACAGCTGTGATTAGTAACTCAATGAAGTGTATAAGGCTGAGTATGGGGCAGGGTAAAGGGTACATAACTGTGATTAGAAAGAGAATGAAACGTAAAAGTCTGGGTACAGGGCTGGGTACAGGGAGCATAGCTGTGATTAGTAACAGAATGAAGTGTATGAGGCTGGGAATGGGGCCGGGTACAGGGTACATAGCTGTCATTAGTAAGAGAATGAAATGTAAAAGGCTGGGTAAAGGAAAAATAGCTGTGATTAGTAACAGAATGACTGTAAAAGCCTGAGTACACGGCTGAGTACAGGGTTCATAGCTGTGATTAATAACAGAATGAAGTGGATATGGCTGGGACTGGGCTGGTACAGGTTTCATAGCCATGATTAGTAACAGAATGAAGTGTATAGGGCTGAATACAGGGATGGGTATAGGTTACATAGCTCTGATTAGTAACAGAATGAAGTGTGTGAGGCTGGGTACGGGGCTAAGTACATGGCACATGGCTGTGATTAGTAGCAGAATGAAGTGTATAAGGCTGGGTACTGGGCTGGGTAGATGGTTCATAGGTGTGATTAATAACAGATTGAAGTGCATAAAGCTAGGTACACGGCTGGGTACATTTCACATAGCTGGGGACAGGGTATATGGCTGTGATTAGTACAGAATTAACTGCATATGGCTGGGTATGAGCCTTGGTACAGGGTATATAGCTGTGATTGGTAACAGAAAGAAGTGTGTAAGGTTGGGTATGAGGCTGGGTACAGGGTTCATAGCTGTGATTCATAACAGGGTGAAGAGTATAAGTTGGCTATGGGGCTTAGTGCAGGGTACTTAGCTGTTTTTGGTAACAGAATGAAGTATATAAAGGTGGGGATGGGCTGGGACAGGGTACTTAGCTGTGATTAAAAATAGAATGAAATGCATGAGGTTTGGTATGCTTCTGGGTACAGGGTACACAGCTCTGATTATTAAAAGAATGAAGTCTGTAAGGCTAGGTATGGGAACAGGGTGCATAGCCCTTATTATTAACAGACTGAAGTGTATAAGGCTGGGTACGGGGCTGGGGAGATGGCACATGACTCTTATTAGTAACAGAATGATTTGTACAGGGCTGGGTACAGGGATGGGCAGAGGATACATAGCTGTAATTAGTAACTGAAAGAAGTGTATAAGGCTGGGTGGTCTATATCAAAACATGAAACCATTTCTTTAATGAAAGGCATTTCAACGGAAATGCCATTCATCAAATTCCCCTCATGCGAGGGCTTTGTACCCCACACCCATGCCAAAACATCTATATACCAACTCTGAGATTGCTCTACAGTGAGGAAAGTGTGAATTTCAATGCTCTCGCTGAACTGATTCTTTGATGAACTGACAAGGACTCAAGACTGGGTATGGGGCTAGGTGCAGGATACATAGCTATGATTAGTAACAGAACGAAGTGCATAAGGCTGGTAAAGGGCCAGGGTACAGGGTTTATAGCTGTAACTAGTAAGGGAATGAAGTGTATAAGGCTGGGTACAGGGTTCATAGCTGTGATTAGTAATGCAATGAAGTGCATGAGGATGGGAACAGGGCTGGGTACAGGGTACATAGCTGTAATTAGAAAGAGAATGAAGCATAAAAGGCTGGGAACAGGGCTGGGTACAGGATTCATAGCTATGATTAGTAAGAGAATAAAGTGCATGAGGCTGGGAACAGGGCTGGGTAGTGGGTACATAGCTGTAATTAGAAAGAGGATGAAGAGTATAAGGCTGGGTACGGGGCTGGGTACAGGGCTCATACATGTGATTACTAACAGAATGAAGTGCATATGGCTGGGTATGGGACTGGGTACAGGTTACATAGCCATGATTTGTAATAGAAGGAAGTGTATAGTGCTGAGAACAAGGCTGGGTACAGGGAGCATAGCTGTGATTAGTAACAGAATGAAGTGTATGAGGCTGGGAATGGTGCTGGGTACAGGGTACATAGCTGTGATTAGTAAGAGAATGAAATGTAAAAGACTGGGTAAAGGGAACATAGCTGTGATTAGTAACAGAATGACTGTAAAAGCCTGAGTACACGGCTGAGTACAGGGTTCATAGCTCTGATTAATAACAGAATGAAGTGGATATGGCTGGAACTTGGCTGGTACAGGTTTCATAGCCATGATTAGTAACAGAATGAAGTGTATAGGGCTGAATACAGGGATGGGTACAGGTTACATAGCTCTGATTAGTAACAGAATGAAGTGTGTAAGGCTGGGTATGGGGCTGGGTACATGGCACATGGCTGTGATTAGTAGCAGATTAAAGTGTATAAGGCTGGGTACTAGGCTGGGTAGATGGTTCATAGGTGTGATTAATAACAGATTGAAGTGCATAAGGCTAGGTACATGACTGGGTACATTTCACATAGCTGGGGACAGGGTATATGGCTGTGATTAGTACAGAATGAAGTGTATATGGCTGGGTATGGGGCTTGGTACAGGGTATATAGCTGTGATTGGTAACAGAAGGAAGTGTGTAAGGTTGGGTATGAGGCTGGGTACAGGGTTCATAGCTGTGATTCATAACAGAGTGAAGTGTATAAGTTGGCTATGGGGCTGGGTGCAGGGTACTTAGCTGTTTTTAGTAACAGAATGAAGTGTATAAAGGTGGAGATGGGCTGGGACAGGGTACTTAGCTGTGATTAAAAATAGAATGAAATGCATGAGGTTTGGTATGCTTCTGGGTACAGGGTACACAGCTCTGATTATTAAAAGAATGAAGTGTATAAGGCTGGGTACAGGAACAAGGTGCATAGCCCTTATTATTAACAGACTGAAGTGTATAAGGCTGGGTACGGGGCTGGGGAGATGGCACATGGCTCTTATTAGTAACAGAATGATGTGTATAGGGCTGGGTACAGGGATGGGCAGAGGATACATAGCTGTTATTAGTAACTGAATGAAGTGTATAAGGCTGGGTGATCTATATCAATACATGAAACCATTTCTTTAATGAAAGGCATTTCAACAGAAATGCCATTCATCAAATTCCCCTCATGCGAGGGCTTTGTACCCCACACCCACGCTAATTATCTATATACCAACTCTGAGATTGCTCTACAGTGAGGAAAGTGTAATTTCCTGACCCTCACTGTACTGCGATCTCAGTATGAACAGTTTGAGGGACAGCATGTTCAATGTAATTCCACTGAAAATGCTCTCACTGAACTGATTCTTTGATGAACTGACAAGGACTCTAGACTGGGTACGGGGCTAGGTACAGGATACATAGCTATGATTAGTAACAGAATGAAGTGTATAAGGCTGGGAAAGGGCCAGGGTACAGGGTTCATAGCTGTAACTAGTAAGGGAATGAAGTGTATAAGGCTGGGTACAGGGTTCATAGCTGTGATTAGTAATGCAATGAAGTGCATGAGGCTGAGAACGGGGCTGGGTACAGGGTACATAGCTATGATTAGTAACAGAATGAAGTGCATAAGGCTGGGAAAGGGCCAGGGTACAGGGTACATAGCTGTAAATCCTAAAGGGAAATGAAGTGTATAAGGCTGGGTACAGGGTTCATAGCTGTGATTAGTAATGCAATGAAGTGCATGAGGCTGAGAACGGGGCTGGGTACAGGGTACATAGCTATGATTAGTAACAGAATGAAGTGCATAAGGCTGGGAAAGGGCCAGGGTACAGGGTACATAGCTGTAACTAGTAAGGGAATGAAGTGTATAAGGCTGGGTACAGGGTTCATAGCTGTAATTAGTAATGCAATGAAGTGCATGAGGCTGAGAACGGGGCTGGGTACAGGGTACATAGCTATGATTAGTAACAGAATGAAATGCATAAGGCTGGGAAAGGGCCAGGGTACAGGGTTCATAGCTGTAACTAGTAAGGGAATGAAGTGCATAAGTTTGGGTACAGGGTACATAGCTGTGATTAGTATCTCAATGAAGTGTATGAGGCTGAGAACGGGGCTGGGTACAGGGTACATAGCTATGATTAGTAACAGAATGAAGTGTATAAGGCTGGGAAAGGGCCAGGGTACAGGGTTCATAGCTGTAACTAGTAAGGGAATGAAGTGTATAAGGCTGGGTACAGGGTTCATAGCTGTGATTAGTAATGCAATGAAGTGTATGAGGCTGAGAATGGGGCTGGGTACAGGGTACATAGCTGTGATTAGAAAGAGAATGAAGCATAAAAGGCTGGGAACAGGGCTGGGTACAGGATTCATAGCTATGATTAGTAAGAGAATAAAGTGCATGAGGTTGGGAACAGGGCTGGGTACAGGGCTCATACATGTGATTAGTAACAGAATGAAGTGCATATGGCTGGGTATGGGACTGGGTACAGGTTACATAGACATGATTTGTAAAAGAAGGAAGTGTAGAGGACTGAGAACAGGGCTGGGTACAGGGTACATAGCCATGATTAGTAACAGACTGAAGTGTATAAGGCTGGGTACGGACTAGGTACAGGGTTCATATCTGTTATTAGTAACAGAATAAAGTGTTTAAGGCTGAGTATGGGGTTGGGTCCAGGATACATAGCTGTAATTAGTAACAAAATAAAGTGTATAAGGCTGATTATGGGGCTGGGTACAGGGAACAAAGTTGTGATTAGAAAGAGAATGAAGTGTCAAAGGCTGGGTACAGGGCAGGGGTACAGGATTCATAGCTGTGATTAGTAACAGAATGAAGTGTATGAGGCTGTGAATGGGCTGGATATATGGTATATAGCTGTGATTACAAAGATGATGAAGTGTAAAAGGCTGAATATAGGGGTGGGTACATGGTTCATAGCTGTGATTAGTTGCAGAATGAAGTGTATGAGGCTGATAAAGGGGCTGGGTACAGGGTACATAGCTGTGATTAGTAAGAGAATGAAGCATATAAGGCTGGGTACGGGCTGGGTACAGGGTACATAGCTGTGATTAGAAAGAGAATGAAGTGTATAAGGCTGGGTACAGGGCTCATACATGTTATTAGTAACAGAATGAAGTGCATAGGGCTGAGAATAGGGCTGGGTACAGGGTACATAGCTCTGATTAGTAACAGAATGAAGTGTGTAAGGCTGGGTATGGGGATGGCGACAGTGTACAATGCTGTGATTAGTAACAGACTGAAGTGTGTAAGTTTGGGTACAGACTGGGTACAGGGTTCATAGCTGTGAATCATAACAGAGTGAAGTGTATAAGCTGGCTATGGGGCTGGGTACAGGGTACATTTGATTAATAACAGAATGAAATGTATAAGGCTGTGTAGAGGGGTCTATACAGGGTACATAGCTCTGATTAGTAACAGAATGATGTGTGTAAGGCTGGGTATGGGGATGGTGACAGTGTACAATGCTGTGATTAGTAACAGACTGAAGTGTACAAGCTGGCTATGAGGCTGGGTACAGGGTATATAGCTGTGATTACTGTTAGAAAAATATGTATTTAAATATATGTGAAATGCTAGTTTAAAAGCAAGGTAGTTTATAATGCATTTTATTCTATTAATCATATAACAGAAGGGATAAATTCATGTGTAAATGCAAGTAGCTTCTGAAACTGCAGTGTGCTTTGACCCCTGACCCTGGCAGCTGCCAGCTCAGCAAGCTTAATGTTTATGCTTTTCATAAGTGATTATCTGCTGGGTCAGGAAATTAAATGTGTAAATCTTCCGCTCCTTCCTGATGAGATAACTTGTCCTTGTAAATAATTAAATCTTCCTTTCCTGATGGAGTAACTTGCCATTGTAAGATAAAAACACAGCTGGTGGGAAAGTGAAACAGTGAACAAAGAGGGGAATTTAAAGACTGAATCAGCTATTGTATTCGAACTGATATGAGACCTTTAAGAAGTAACTTTACAGAAAGACATTATGACTGACCAGCTGGATAGCAAGGCCATATTGTATCTAAAGGAAAAGTTTTTTTTAAATGTACTGCATCAGCATTATTAGATGAATAGAATACTGTTAGTAAAAGTGATGTAGATGCCTTGTAACTAACCACGTCAGTAAGGTGGGCATAACTTGAATGCAAACACTATAAAATATTCTGTACTTCCTGCATCATGTCAGACAAAATTCTGTACTTGTATGTTTTTTTGCCTCCTGGTGTACACTAGTAAACTTTTGAATATGAACCTCCTGTGTATTGAATTATTAATTTTATTTAACAGTTTGGTCCTTTCGAGACGGAATTCCCTTGGTAAGCTGCAGATCAGAGCGTATTGGTGGTCGAATACTGCGCAGGAGAAGTTACCGAAATGGTCCTTCTTGAGTGAAAAGACCTCCGACTGAATTGTCGTGTGTAAAGAGGCTGGCCACTTTCTGATCTGTGGCTGAAGAGTGGAATTAGAACGAATTTCAAACCAGGAGGCTCAGGTAGGAAGAATTTGCCTTTTTTCTCTTTTAGATCAGGGACTAGGTTACAGTATATTGTTGTCAAGATTTGTTTTGCAGATCAGGGACAAAAGGAAGTACTGTATATTTGGTCATAGATCAGGGTAACAGAATAAGGTAGGCAGTTATTCTAGATAAACTGTAAACAGGAACTAAGAATTTGATATCACATGATAAAAAAGGGTTACGTAACATTTTCTTTGACATGGGTAATCAGTGCACTAAAACCTCGTGAGATCCGCCCCTAACCGAAGACGCAAAATACATGCAATTACAGCGTTCTGATAACGTTAGGTATTATATGAAATGGGTTAATAAATATGAATTTGATGGTAAACTAGATAAACCTTCACTAGTTAAACTCCTTAAACAGCTTAAATCTGATGCAGGAGGTCAGGCAAAAAAGCAACGCCAACTAGGCATTCCTCAAGCACACAGGTGGATTGAGGAAGCAAATCGTACGGAACAGAAGCTTAAAAATTCAAAAACATTATTTTTAGACAAAGAGGATAATAACTTGGTAATAGCTACAGCTCCTCCTCCTCCTCCCTTACCCCCTCCCTTACCCTTTTCAGGATATGAAGCGAGTGGACAGGCTGGTCCGCCTCCGCGTTATCCTGAAGTTTCAGTAAGACCACAACCATTTGTTAGAGATCCTATTGAGACTAGGTCCCGAACACGTAAAACATATAGGGACACAGAATCATACCAAACAGAGAGAAATCTACAGGATGAGAGTGAGGAAGAAATATGCCCACTTATAGAAGTTTCAAATCCTCAGGCAGGACAGGAAGAGCAAGACCCAACACTCTTAGTATATAGACCATGGACACCGGAGGACATCCGGAAGGCTACTGAGGGAATACCCCATCCGAAAGTTAATTTTACGAAATTTTTAGAAGATTTACAAGGCATGAGGTTAAGTTACCACTTGAATGGGGAAGAAGTAGAAAAAGTAGTAAGACAAATTATAGGTCCAGATTGGCACATGATTTGTGGCACCTGGAATTCTCGTAATGCAGAACTTAGGCCACTCCCACATAGTGACGCAGAGTTAGACAACAGAGTGAAAGGTCTGACAGACCGAATCTCTGAGAAATGGAAACCCAGAGCAGACTGGACTTGCATTAATCAATGCATACAACAGGAAAATGAGACAATAGATGGATATTATGCTAGATTATTAGAATGTTTTAATAATCATAGCGGTATGTCGGTTCCTGAGAACTAAACGAATGATTCCCCGTATGAACAACAATTAAAAAATGCATTTTTGAAAGGTTGCATTGCACCTATTAGTAGCTTCATTATGAAGCATATGATAGATCATCGAACAGGGAGGCTACAAGCCTTATTCGAAAACGCTAGACATGCTGAGAGACATTTTAATAGTAAAAAGAAAAAAAAAGGCACAAGTCTTCACTGCTGAAGACGGAGCTGAAGTATTTGTATTACAGTCAGGTAAAAAGGGCAAAAAGAATGCCCAGGGAAACAAACAGTCTGACAAACGATCAGAAGATTTTGAAGAAAGGAAAAAGAGAGGTGAATGCTTCAAGTGCAGAAAGAAAGGGCATCTAGCTAGGGAATGTAAACAAAATAAGAAAGCAACGACGGAAGATAAAGGGGATGAGGACTGACTATATGATAGTGAGGATACATCATATGAAAGTCAGGAATCACCAGTAACAGCTAGAATAGAAAAGACAAATGCCAATGTAGTAGAAGGGATAGAGGAAGTACAAATTGACTTAGACGAAAATGGAAATGAAATTTTAGATTTAGCATTGTTGAGCCTGGAGCTCTACCTAGCAGATACAAAACCGAAAGTGACACTTCTGGTGGAGGGAAGGGAAGTCAAATTCCTGTGTGACTCAGGAGCGTCACGGACTTTGATACACCCCTCCAAGTTACCAGAACATTCCAAATCACCTGATTATATATTAGTAAAAGCAGCAAACGGACAGCTATACAGGGAGCCACTCTCCCATGATATAGCAATAACTGACCCTGTTTCAGGTATGACCCAGAGAAGTAAAATAGTTGTTTCTGCAAAGTGTCCAGTAAACCTATTTGGCAGAGACCTTATGCAGATATTTGGCATAGCAGTAGTTCCAACTGTACAAGGTATGGAGGCACAGAGACAAATGGATACCTTTGTAGTGCGATCGGAGGGTGAAACTTTTTACTGGTACAGCCAGGACCTAGTCACGACTGGTCCAGGGGCAGTAACCGAGGAACTGATGAATGTAGCCATCAGTAAAGCCCCCTCCCTTGACACTGATCGACAGCATTTGTTACACTGTACTCTATACTACTGTACTACACCAGGACCTGATAGAGAGTATGAGCAAGAACTGTTTAGAAATCGTGCAACTAGATTGGTTTTGTACTTTGTACTGGGATACAGAGGGAACAGTGTAGTTAGCTGTTCATTACCTCAAGAATTCCTTGCATTGTATAGATCAAATCGGTTGCCACATGTCAGCTTGACAAAGAATAAAAGTGTCAAATGGGCAGATTTAGGAGAAAAAGTAACAAGATGGGAGAAACAGACTGATTTAGAACTGTCAGAACAAGGGATACAAAAACAAAAACTGAATTGGTTGACACAGACACATCCAGCTGTACACTTGCAATCTAGCGAGGACAGCTGATTAGCATTTTTATTAGAAGAAGAAGAAAAGGCCTTGTGTGAAATTCCAACAACTCTTTGGTCAACAGACAAGTCAGATGTAGAACTTATTCAAACAGCAGGACCAGTTACAATTACCCCAAAGTCAGCTTTTAGACCACAGAAGAGACAATACCCTTTGAGAAAGAATGCAGAAATAGGAATTAAGCCTATAATAGCAGCATTACTCAAAGAAGGAGTACTGGTAGAATCTCCTGATTCGCCATGTAATACACCCCTATTTCCTGTTAAAAAAGCAAATGGGGAATGGCGAATGCTACAGGATTTACAAGCTGTAAATAATGCAGTAATACCTAGAGCACCTACGGTGCCAGACCCACATACTTTGTTAAATGATTTAGAACCACAACAGAAGTATTTCTCTGTGGTAGATATTAGCAATGCTTTCTTTTCAATACCTATACATCCTGATAGTCAATATTGGTTTGCATTTACATTTCAGGGTAAAAGGTATACGTATACTCGACTACCGCAGGGATATTGTGAGAGCCCAATAATTTTTGCACAAGAAATGGCTAGCAACCTGGCAGGATTTACCTCACCAGGAGGTAGTCAAATTCTACTTTATGTAGATGACATCTTGCTAGCAGCCCCCACCCAGCAACAGTGCAGGGAGGATACTGTAGCATTATTGAAATTTTTAGCAATACAAGGACACAAAGTAAACAAAAGTAAGTTACAACTTTGGAGAAAGCAAGTTAGATACTTGGGATATGTAATATCCAATGAAGGTAGAATACTAGATGAGGAAAGAAAAACAGCAATTTTGCAAGCTCCCAAGCCAACGACCAAGAAAGAAATTATGTCTTTCTTAGGTACAACTAATTTTTCTCGGAGCTGGATACCAAATTATGCTTTGGAATCTGCTCCACTGACTGACTTGATATATAAGACACCAATGGCAGCACAAGACATTTTACAATGGACAACAGAAGCAGAAATGGCTTTCTGCAGGTTGAAGCAGTTGATAGCTTCTTCATTAGTTTTAGGACTTCCAAATTATCACAAACGGTTCTTTCAGACCGTAGATTGTAAGCAAGGGTACATGACGTCAGTATTGACGCAACAACATGGGGACAAGCAACACCCCATAGCTTACTATTCATCACAGTTAGACCCAGTGGCGCGATCTTTGCCTCACTGTGTACAAGCAGTAGTTGCAGCTGCAATGGCAGTACAGACTTCGGCCTCAGTGGTGTTATTCCACCCTCTCACATTGAGAGTGCCTCATGCAGTTGCAATAATTTTACTGCAAGAGAAAGTGGCATACCTTTCTCCTGCTAGACATCTTTCATGTATGACTATACTGCTGAGTCAACCTCATATGACAATTGAACGATGTACGACATTGAATCCATCAACATTACTTCCAACTCCTGTGGATGGCACACCACACAGCTGCCTGCAGGAAATTGAACAGTTAGCTTTACCTAGACAAGATCTTACAGATATGCCCTTGGATAATGCCAAGGTGACATATTACGTGGACGGCTCATGCAGAAGGGGTCCTACAGGGAAGAATCTGGTAGGGTATGCAGTAGTTACAGACACTGAAATTTTAGAAGCTCAATCCTTACCACACAACTTATCTGCACAAGCAGCTGAACTGATAGCTTTGACGAGAGCATGTACTTTAGCAAAAAACAAGTGTGTAAACATATATACTGACAGTCAGTATGCTTTTTCTACAGTACATGTATTTGCACAACAATGGAAAAATAGAGGAATGATAACATCCAGTGGAAAACCTATTAATCATGCACAATATATTTTGGAGTTATTAGAATCTATTCAGTTACCTACCAAAGTAGCTATTTGTAAATGTGTAGCTCATACAAAACAGCAGGATAGGATTTCGAAAGGCAAAGCTGCAAAGCAAGCAGCCTCAGACTCAGAAACTTTACTTTTAAATGAGGAATTACAACCCTCTGAGATTTTAGATTTAGACATGTTAAAAACAATGCAGACGCTTACTACAAAAGCAGGAAAACAAAAATGGGTAAAACGAGGTGCAATTCTTGAGAATGGACTGTACATTTCCAAAGAAAGAAAACCGATATTGCCGTCTAATTTATTTAGATATGCAGCTTTGTTGAGCCATGGGCAGTGCCATGTCTGAACAGGGGGGATGGTACAGTTAGTAAATCGAATATTCCAAACATACGGATACACAAACTACACAAAAAAATTTTGTGCAGCTTGTCATACTTGTAACAAGCACCATGCACAAGGGGCATTTAAAACCAAGCAAGGAAGTTTTCCTATACCACCATACCCGTTCCATACTATTTGTATGGATTTCATAGAATTGAATAAATGTGAAGGGAAAAAGTTTTGTTTAGTTATTGCAGACATGTTTTCTAAATGGGTAGAAGCTTTTCCAACCAATAACCCGGATGCAGCAACAGTGGCAAAAGCCCTGATAAAAGAAGTAATCCCTAGATTTGGCATTCTGGAGAGGATTTATAGTGACAATGGCACACATTTTGTGAATCAGACGATTCACCAACTTGGGAGATTTTTTGGTATCTCCTTGAAGAACCATTGTGCTTACCACCCACAGTCAGCAGGACTGGTGGAAAGGTATAATGGTACCCTAAAGAACAAGTTAAGGAAGCTAGTAGAAGAGACCCAAAAGAATTTATTTTATTTATTTTTATTTTTTATTTTACATTTGTTGACCGGGATAGTCCGACTGGATACATGTCCATTTTCAGCGGAGGCCCGGGGAGAAAAGCTCCACAGAGAAAAAACAGAAAACACATAGGTTTACAGGTACATAAATGAAAGGCATAACAAATTAACATTCTTTATGCTTTCCTTGGCATGATTATTGTATCAACAAGACAGTAAAGAATCCAGCTCAAAATTACAAGTACAATACAAATTCAAGAGACAAATTCAAGAGACAATAATGTTACTATGTTCAAAAAGTTCTACACCATTGCAGGGTTCCAAGTGATCATGGAGAAACTGATTACAGTAGAACGAACTAAATAGGGTAGTAGTCAGTTTATTTACGAATTATTTGATGCCAAAAAAGAGGAGAACCCCAGTTAGCTAGTTCAAGTAGGATAGGATATGCTGTAGTTCAATTAGCAACTAGTCTGGATTTGCACATGAGCATAGCCAATGTGCCTTAAAGAATTGTATAAGATGTTTTTTAAATTGAGAGAGGGAGTTAGTGAGTCTTAAGTAGTTAGGGAGGGAGTTCCAAACCTTTCCTATTGTATTGGCGAAGAGAGCATCGCCACCCATATTATTGGATTTGATGGTTTGGACCAGAGATCTGTTGGAGGAGCGAAGACTACTTAGGTTAGAGTAGGGGCGCAGTAAGTTATTCAGTGAAGGGTTTTGTCAGGTTCCTTAATGATTTTAAATGCTACAGAGAGTTGGTTTAGTTTGAGAAGATTGGATAGTTCTAACCAGTCAAGTTTCTTTAGATTGTGGCAGTGGTGAGTTCTATAAGGAGCCCCAGTTATAAATCTGGCAATGTGATTGTAAGTCACGGATAGTTTATTAATATCGCATATGTTGAGGAAAGAGAATACAGGTGAGGCATAGAGAAGTGTGGAGAGGAGATGGCTACGGGCGATAGTTAGTTTAGCGTTGGGAGTTAGGAAGTTCTTGATTCTATACAAGGATCCGAGTTTCTTATTTACAGCTTTTATGGTCTGGCTGATATGCAAGTCAAATTTAAGTTTGTTGTCAATAGTCACCCCTAGTAGTTTAGTGTTGGTATCGGGTTCAATTATGGTCCCGTTTTAGACTGAACGGAGAAGGTAGTATTGTTAGCTTGTGAATTGTGTTGCACTAGAGGACGAGCTGAGGTGGGAAAAGAATAGTAGTAACTTAGTTTTTGGGTTTAGGATGAGATTCCTCTCAAAGAGCCATTTTTCTACTGTAGCAAAGCAGTGTTGGGTTGTTACTTCTAAAGCAGGGAGAGTGACATCTGAACAGATAAGGGTTGAGTCGTCTGCATATTGGATGCATATGGCTTTGGGGATGACTGAATAGAGTTCGTTTATGAAGACGGAAAGAGAAGGGACCTAGTATGGAGCCTTGGGAACACCTATGGTATTGGGTAGTAGTTGAGAGAGCTTATTTTGCCATTGGACTGCCTGTTGCCTTCCAGAGAGATAAGCAAGGAACCATTTGAGGGCTGAAGTGTCAAAGTGGAAGGTTTCTAGCGTGTGGAGAAGTAGTTGGTGATTGACCATATCAAAGGCTTTTGACAAGTCAAGAAAGAGAGCGGAAAATATTTTTCTGTTATTACTATTTGTATTAATTGAGTCAGTAAAAGAAAGGAGGGCGGTGGTAGTACTATGGTGGGGTCTGAAACCATGTTGGGATTTAGTCAATAGGTTATTTAGGGTGAGGTAATGGAGAAATTGTTTATGAACACATCTTTCCATGATTTTGGCTATTGGAGACAAAATTGCTATGGGTCTGTAGTTGGATGGTTCGGTAGAAGAGCCACCCTTATGGAGTGGTATGACGTAGGATATTTTCCAGATCGAGGGGATAGTGGCCTCGGTAATAGTTCGATTAATCAGGATAGAGATAGGATAGGCTATCACATCTGCTGCTATTTGTAAGTATTCCGCTGGGAGTTGGTCTGCTGAGAGGGTGGTTGGTTTGAGTTTCTTCAGTAAGATTCTGATGTAAGAGGTGGGGATAGGCTGTAATTTAAAGAGGGGGAATGTATCCTCAGAAATGTTAGCTAGAGGAGAGGAAGGAGGGGGTAGTTGATTGGCTAGTGACTGGATAGTTTCAGTAAAGAAGGAGTTAAAAGTATTAGCTATGTCTTCTGGGTTTTTGCCAATAAGTGTCTCAGGGGTAGGGGTACCTGATTTACCGAGATGGAGGAGATTATTTAAGCCAGCCCAGAACTTTTTTGGGTTGTTCTGGTGTTTCTCTTGGAGGTGACAGAAAAGTTCTTTTTGTCCAATTTACTGGCTTTTTCGTTTCTAAGCTGCTGGAATTTAATACGGTCTAGGGGTGCCTTGGTGGATCGCCATTTGTCCCAAGCTTTATCTCTAAGTTTAAATTTGGATTTAGTTTCCCTGGTTAGCCAGGGAGCTATCCGCACCTTAGTTCTGGTAAGTCGGTTAGGTGCATGAGTGTCCAGAATCTTTAGGAATGTGTCAGTAAAGAATATCACACTTTCATCAAGGGGCAAAGTTTTTAGCTTAGACCAGTTACAGGATTTGAGTTCAGCTACAAATTGGGTTGATACAAATTTCTTCTTATTTCTAACAAGTTTGTGTATGGGAAGGTTATTGTTAGAAAATTTGTGTTTTATTATGAAAGTGACGAGATGGTCACTAAGATCGTTGGGAAGGGTCCCAGTGGTATATTTATGGGTGGGATTATTGGTAAGAATCCAGTCAAGTATACTCTCTTTTTGGTGGGCATTTCCTACTCTTGTTGTAGAGATTATATTTTGGGAGAATCCATACAGGTTAATGGGTACGGGGTTAGTCTGTGCGGAGCACTGGGTCCAATCAATGTTGACATCGCCTAGTACAAAGGTTTCTTGAGGATAGTTAGTGGCTAACCAGTTTAATGTTTGTTCCATAGTTTCTACATTGTTCCCAGGTGGGATATAAATTACAAAAAGGTTAATACTTTTTTGGTTGTTTAAACATATTTTTAGGGCTATTGACTCTGCATTAGCAATTTTAAGTGGTTGGATAGGATGCATTATGATATTAAGTGAACTTTTGTATAAAACAGCTATACCGCCACCCCTTTTGTTTGCTCGATCAACCCTTAAGATATTATATCCAGGTGGAAGAATTTCTTCATCTTTGGTGACTGGTTTGAGCCATGTTTAGTAGACACATAATATCAGGAAATGAGTGGCTAGCATGGTATGGAGGTTATGGAGTTTATTGTTGATGCTTCTTAGGTTGAGATGGAAGATAAGAAGGAGGTAGTTGACCTTTGGGCTAAAGTTGGGGTGACAGAGTTGGGGTGAGGGTTAGGCCTGGGTTTGGGTGTATATCACCATCTTTAGTGATACATTTTATTAGTTGATCTAAGAGTTTTGAAGTTTATATAGTATCTTTGCCCATGTTTTGTTGTTGGGCCCTTTGGGTGTAGTTGGGTGAGGTAGGTACTGTAAGTACTTGGGGTCCTTAAAGGGTGATAAAGAGGAGAAGGTTTGTTAGGAGCAGATTTGTGGCAATACAAGTTTGTCCCTTTGGGTAGTGAAATCCTATGAGTTCAAGGTTTTCATAGCTAGATAGTAAGTAAGGGATGATTATAAGTGGTAGTGTAAGAGGAATAAAAGATTCTTTGTTTTGACATATTAGGAGGCAGGATAGTATACTAAGATAGGTGGGTCCAAGAATTTGGATGATAAGTGTTAATTGAATATTGGGATTATGGGAGGAGATTTAGTTAATGGGTGGATTAGTTTGATAGGTTCTAAGGCTGATGAGGTGTGGTTGTTGAGCTGTTAAATGTAGGGATAGTGGGGCGGGTGGGATAAGGGGCAGGGTGGGAGCGGAGGCGAGCCCGAGCTAAGCGAGCAGGGTTACACCACCCAGGAGCTTTCTGGGTCTCAATGGTAAAATACTGCAGGTAAGTGCAGGAGGCCACTAATGCTAGTTACTAGACCTGATAGAGTCTATCTTACCTGGCAAGAACTAAGGTTGTAGTCTAGGTATTATCTGACTAGGGTAGGCAGCAGCCTGAGTTAGATACTGTTTGGTTGCCTGCCCAGGTATTCTGTCCTGAGATAGTAAGTTAATTCAAGACTTATACAGCAAGTTAAAGTTATTAACCTTTTCTTAGTGAAATCTTAATTGTGGGATTGAAGGCTAGGACCTGTCTGTGCAGTCGCACTTTGATAAGAGTGTTCCTGTAACAAATTTTAACTCTTGGTAGCCACACGGTTAGAATGTACGGGGCAAGTACCTAGGGAAAGACAGAATATGCACATTTATTGAAATGTAACAAAACCCATGCAGCAATAAAGTAAACTTGGAAGCGTTGTGAAAACTACACAAGCAACAGAGTTCTAGTATTAGCGTCTAACACAATCCCTCAGTATTCTGTTGTAATACAATTAAACAATAGGCAAGACGAGCGTAATTACATGATTCATCTGAAAAGTACATTGAGTCATACTGAACTGGCAAGGCAGAACACCGGCTATGATTTGTCATTTGGTGTGTTTGCGACACCCTAACTTATTAGACTACTCTACAGAGTACGCCAGATAAGGTTTGGCGTTGTATTTATTTAAAAGCGTGCTTGCTAGGACAAACAAATTACAGAGTACAACAGATACGTTTATGGCGTTTAGAATATTAACACGCACCAGGTGTCTCTACCCTAGTTTAATGCTTTACACATACAAGACGTCTAGGCAACAAAGTATCACAGACCACATGTATCCATACTCACTTGCATATTATCTGAGAGTTTGTTTAACAGTGCTAACATTAATAACAAAGCAGTTTAGGTAAAAGCATACTATTTCTGAATTGTGAGCGTAAGAACAGTACGCCAATTCACTTGCAGTTGTCGGCAAACACCGAGAAAGTTAAAGCACTGTAAAATCAGTAATAATCATAGGTACATACCTCAGGACAGAAGCAAGCGACCAGGCAGAAAAACTCAGCAGTACCCTTTGAAATTATGGCGGGCACTAGTAGGTGCTTTAAAATCTTTCCTACGTCAGAGGAATGAGGGAGGGATAAGGACACACCACCCAGGAGCTTTCTGGGTCTCAATGGTAAAATACTGCAGGTAAGTGCAGGAGGCCACTAATGCTAGTTACTAGACCTGATAGAGTCTATCTTACCTGGCAAGAACTAAGGTTGTAGTCTAGGTATTATCTGACTAGGGTAGGCAGCAGCCTGAGTTAGATACTGTTTGGTTGCCTGCCCAGGTATTCTGTCCTGAGGTAGTAAGTTAATTCAAGACTTATACAGCAAGTTAAAGTTATTAACCTTTTCTTAGTGAAATCTTAATTGTGGGATTGAAGGCTAGGACCTGTTTGTGCAGTCGCACTGTGATAAGAGTGTTCCTGTAACAAATTTTAACTCTTGGTAGCCACGCGGTTAGAATGTACGGGGCAAGTACCTTTTCTTAGTGAAATCTTAATTGTGGGATTGAAGGCTAGGACCTGTCTGTGCAGTCGCACTGTGATAAGAGTGTTCCTGTAACAAATTTTAACTCTTGGTAGCCACGCGGTTAGAATGTACGGGGCAAGTACCTTTTCTTAGTGAAATCTTAATTGTGGGATTGAAGGCTAGGACCTGTCTGTGCAGTCGCACTGTGATAAGAGTGTTCCTGTAACAAATTTTAACTCTTGGTAGCCACGCGGTTAGAATGTACGGGGCAAGTACCTCAGGACAGAAGCAAGCGACCAGGCAGAAAAACTCAGCAGTACCCTTTGAATTGGATATACTGTCTGCCTTTAGCACTGCTGAGTATGAGAACGGTTCCAAATGTAAAGGTTCTGACTCCCTTTGAAATGTTTTTTGGGAGAGCATACTATGTGCCTCAGTGGAAAGCTCTCATGCCTGCAGAGCAAGAGGCTGACAGTTTGTTAGCAGAATATATGAAGAAATTGTTAAGGAATAAATCTGTTTTGCAGTTTAACTCTTTTTCAGATAAGGAACAGACCAGACCGGTGGAAGCAGTCTTGGCTCCTGGGACGTACGTTTGGGTGAAAGTGACAAAAAGGAAGAATTGGGCGAGTCCAAAGTGGGAGGGACCGTACCAGGTTCTGTTGGCAACGCCTACTGCAGTCAGAGTAGCTGAGAGGACGTCCTGGGTTCATTTAACGGATTGTAAACCGGTAAAGAACTTTCAACTTGATAAAAACTTTGTGACTGATACACAACCAGACCGAGATGGCCAAAAACAAAGCGAATAGAAGTTTAGATCAACCCCAGAGATGTTGCATAATGATTTTGTTATGTGTACATTTATTAACTGTAATTGTGACAATTTTCCTCTTGCTGTGGCTTATCCTACATACAACCACACAAGTGAAAGTGGGAAGGCGTGATGAAACGTCTATAGATTGGCATCCAAATTTAAACACATACCTAGCCATGAAACGTGTGTATGCAGAGACTATGAACGTTTCAAATTGCTGGGTTTGTACAGCTATACCAACAGCATATGGAGGACTGATAATGTCCGCTGTCCCTTTGGGGATAAATGAGACTTGGGAGAATTTACTTTTCGACACAGAAACTGTGAGATCACAAGACAAAATAGCATTATTTTTACTTGTTACACAAAAGGGAATTGTGTGCTTTTTTAAAAACAATACCCTCCAAGTAGGATGGAGTAATTGTAATATTACGATATCCTACAAGTGTTACATTAAAGTTAAAAGTGGAGGTACTGTTTGTAATACTAACTATGATTCATATTTGAGCACAATGAAAACAACATTGAATGAAGTATGACAAAACCCTGTTTTTTTTAAACAATTGTCAGTTATAGACCAGAAAATGTTTCATGCAGGGCTGATGGTATTAGTACTAAAGTAGAAAACTGTTATTTTATTTGTGGAAAAAAGGCATATAAATGGTTACCTGAGAATTGGTCCGGCAGTTGTTTTTTGGGTTATCTGGTTCCAGCAATAAGACATACTGCAGAATTACCTTTGGGTAAGATACGGAATGTAAGAGAAACAGCTCGAAAATCTGAAGGTCCATTTAAGAAACCTGTGAATCCAGTTGGGAAGATCGAAGCTGGTTGGAAAACCATAATTCAGTAAAAGACAAAAGTGAATTGACTCATATGGACTTGAGTGACAGTGTTATATCCTGGGCAGGAATATTACCAGCCTATGGAGCAGTCAAATCGATCTGGGAGCTGAGGAAGTTGACGAAACTTCTCGAAGTAATGAGTAATGCAACTTTTTCCACCCTAGAACTGGTGACTGATGAACTGAATGCAATGAGAACTGTTGTGCTACAAAATCGGATGGCTCTTGACTTCAACCTAGCGGCGAGAGGTGGTACGTGCACGCTTATCAAAGAAGAATGCTGTGCTTATATACCTGACAATCGACATGAGATAAATAATCACTTAGAGGTAATTCAGCAAGTATCAGCCATGACTGAACCAGGCCCAAACCCACTGCCAAACTTTTTCCAGAATCTGTTTGGGGGGGTGGGGTTCCATCCTAATGAACATTCTAATTGCTATTTGTGTGGGTATACTCCTAATAGGAGCATGTGTTTGCTGTGGAATTCCCTGCATGAAAAGATTAATCAAAGATTTTGTTGATGTATCTGTTACTGAAACTTTCTACCAAGATATTGAAATTGAAAGATTGATTTCAGATGACGCTTTTTCTGAAGTATAGATTAAATGACTCACCTAGCTGAAAATCCTGAGCGGAAAAGGCTAGGAGATGAAATGACACTATGCATACTTCAAAATAGAATAAAAAGTATTAATAGGGGAGAAAATGTTAGAAAAATATGTATTTAAATATATGTGAAATGCTAGTTTAAAAGCAAGGTAGTTTATAATGCATTTTATTCTATTAATCATATAACAGAAGGGATAAATTCATGTGTAAATGCAAGTAGCTTCTGAAACTGCAGTGTGCTTTGACCCCTGACCCTGGCAGCTGCCAGCTCAGCAAGCTTAATGTTTATGCTTTTCATAAGTGATTATCTGCTGGGTCAGGAAATTAAATGTGTAAATCTTCCGCTCCTTCCTGATGAGATAACTTGTCCTTGTAAATAATTAAATCTTCCTTTCCTGATGGAGTAACTTGCCATTGTAAGATAAAAACATAGCTGGTGGAAAAGTGAAACAGTGAACAAAGAGGGGAATTTAAAGACTGAATCTGCTATTGTATTCAAACTGATATGAGACCTTTAAGAAGTAACTTTACAGAAAGACATTATGACTGACCAGCTGGATAGCAAGGCCATATTGTATCTAAAGGAAAGTTTTTTTAAATGTACTGCATCAGCATTATTAGATGAATAGAATACTGTTAGTAAAAGTGATGTAGATGCCTTGTAACTAACCACGTCAGTAAGGTGGGCATAACTTGAATGCAAACACTATAAAATATTCTGTACTTCCTGCATCATGTCAGACAAAATTCTGTACTTGTATGTTTTTTTGCCTCCTGGTGTACACTAGTAAACTTTTGAATGTGAACCTCCTGTGTATTGAATTATTAATTTTATTTAACAATTACTAACAGAATGAAGTGTATAAGGCTGGGTATGGGGTTGGTACAGGGATATAGCTGTGATTAGTAACAGAATTAAGAGCATGAGGCTCGGTAGGGTTCTAGGTACAGGGTACAAAGCACTGATTAGTAACAGAATGAGGTATATGAGGCTTGTTACAGGGATGGGGAAAGGGTACATAGCCCTTATTAGTAACAGGTAGCAGTGATTAGAAAGACAATGAAGTGTAAATGGCAGGGTACAGAGCTCGGTACAGGGTTGGCTGTGATTAGTAACAGAATGAAGTGTATGAGGCTGGGAATGGGACTTGGTACAGAGAAACATAGTTATGATTAGAAAGAAAATGAAGTGAAAAGGCTGGGTACAGGGTTCATAGCCAGTGATTAGTAACAGAATGAAGTGTATGAGGCTGGGAATGAGGCTTGCTACAAGGTACATAGCTCTGATTAGGAGGAGAATGAGGTGTATAAGGTTGGGAATTGGACTGGGTACAGGGTACATAGCTGTTATTAGAAAGAGAATGAATTGTAAAAGTCTGGGTACAGGACTGGGAACAGGGTTCATACTTATGATTATTAACAGAATGAAGTTCTTTAGACAGGGTATAAAGCTAGGTACAGGGTACATAGCTTTGATTAGTAAGAGGATGAAATGGATAGGGCTGGGTACAGGGCTGGGTACAGGTTACATGACCATGATTAGTAACAGAGTGAAGTGTGTAAGGCTGGGTACCAGACTTGGTACATGGCATATGGCTGTTATTAGTAACACAATGAGGTGTTTGAGCTAGGAATGGGGCTGAGTATAGGTACATAGCTGTGATCAGTAAGAGAATGAAGTGTATAAGGCTGGGTACGGGGCTGCGTACAGGGTACATAGCTGTGATTATTAACAGACTGAAGAGTGTAAGGCTCAGTAAGGGACTGGGTAAATTGTACACAGCTGTGATTAGTCACAGATTGAAGTGGAAAGGGATGGGTGCAGGGAACATAGCCATTATAAGTAACAGAATAAAGTGCATAAGGCTGGGTACAGGGATGGCGACAGAGTTCATAGCCATGATTAATAACAGACTAAATTGTATAAGGCTGGGTACGGGGCTAGGAACATGGCACATGGCTGTGATTAGTAACAGAATGAAGTGTATAAGGCTATGTACGGGACTGGGAAAAGGTCACATATCTCTGATAAATAACAGAATGAAGTGTATATGGCTGGGATTGGGGCTGATACAGGGACATAGCAATGATTAGTAACAGAATGAGGTGCATGAGGCTCAGTACGGTTCTGGGTGCAGGTTACATAGCTATGAGTAGTAACAGAATGAAGTGTATAGGGCTGAGTACGGGGCTGGGTACAGGGTACATTTGTTTGTGTCTTTTGGCTTTTCCCGGTTAGGAGTCGCCACAACGGAACTCTGGTCTGCTAATGATTGGCAATTGATTTTTACGTACCGGCTTGCCAGGCCTGACGCACAACCTTCAACGAAGGTACGCCCATTCATGCACATCTCCACGCAGAAGACGCTCTAGCTGAGAATCGAACCAGACAGCATCTTACTGTGAGGCGACAACGCTAACGCAGCACCACCTCTGCGGTACGGGGCTGGGTACAGGGTACATAGCTCTGATTATTAACAGACTGAAGTCCATAAGGCTGGGTTCATAGCACATGGCTGTGATTAGTAGCAGAATGAAGTGTATAAAGCTGGGTATTGTGCTGCATAGAGGGTACATAGGTTCAAATAATAACAGACTGAAGTGTATATGGCTGGGTACATGGCTGGGTACATTTCACATAGCTGTGATTAGTAACAGAATGAAGTGTATAAGCATGGTACAGGGGTCTATACAGGGCACATAGCTGTGATTAGCAACAGAATGAAGTGTATAAGGCTGGGTACCCAGCAGGGTACAGGGTACATGGCTGTGATTAGCAATAAAATGAAGGGTATCAGGCTGGGTACGGGACTGGTTACAGGGTGCAAAGATATGATTAGTAACAGAATGAAGTGTATAAGGCTGGGTATGCAGCTGGGTACAGGGTACGTAGTTGTGATTAGTAACAGATTGAAGTGGACAGGGCTGGGTGCAGGGTATGTAGCTATAATGAGTAACAGAATGAAGTGTATAAGGCTGGGTACAGGGATGGGGACAGGGTACATCGCCATGATTAGCAACAGACTACAGTGTATAAGGCTGGGTATGGGGCTGGGTAGATGGCACATGGCTGCGATTAGTAACAGAATGAAGTATAAAAAAGCGAGTAGGAAACTGGTTACATGGGACATGGCCATGATTAGTAACAGAATAAAGTTAAGGATCTGGTACAGGGTACATAGCTGTGATTAGTAGCAGAAGAAATATATAATGCTGGGAATGGGGCAGGATATTGAGAACATAGCTGTGATTAGTAGCAGACTGAAATGGATAGGGCTGAGTACAGCATTTGTAGCTGTGATTAGTAGTAAAATGAAGTGTATAAGGCTGGGCATAGGGCTGGATACAGGGTACCTAGCCATGATTAGTAACAGAATGAAGTGCATAAGGCTGGATATGGGGCTGGGTACATGGCACATGGCTTTGATAGGTAACAGAATGAGGTGTGTAAGGTTGAGAATTGGTCTGGGTGCAGGGTTCAAAGCTGTGATTCGTAACAGAGTGAAGTGTATAAGCTGGCTATGGGGCTGGGTACAGGGTATTTAGCTGTCATTAGTAACAGAATGAATTGTATAAGGCTGTGTATGGGGCTGGGTACAGGGTTCATAGCTGTGATTAGAAAGAGAATGAAGTATAAAAGGCTGGGTACAGGGCTGGGTACAGGGTACATAGCTGTGATTAGAAAGAGAATGAAGTGTAAAAGGCTGGGTACAGGGCTGGGTACAGGGTTCATAGCTGTGATTAGTAACAGAATGAAATGGATGGGGCTGGTTACAGGGCTGGGTCCAGGTTACATAGCCATCATTAGATACAGACTGAAGTGTATAAGGCTGGGTACGGGGCTGTGTAGATGGCACATGGCTGTGATTAGTAGCAGAGTGGAGTGTATAAGGCTGGGTATGGGGCTGGTTAGAAGGTACATAGGTGGGATTAGTAACAGACTGAAGTGTATAAGACTGGGTACATGGCTGGGTACATTTCACATAGCTGTGATGGGTACAGGGTACATGGCTGTGATTAGTAACAGAATGAAGTGTATCAGGCTGGGTACAGGGCTGGGTACAGGGCTGGGTACAGGGTACATAGCTGTGATTAGTAACAGAATGTAGTGTATAAGGCTGGGTATGCAGCTGGGTACAGGGTACATAGTTGTGATTAGTAACAGATTGAAGTAGACAGGGCTGGGTGCAGGGTATGTAGCTATTATGAGTAACAGAATGAAGTGTATAAGGCTAGGTACAGAGATGGGGAGAGGGTACGTTGCCATGATTAGTAACAGACTAAAGTGTATGAGGCTGGATATGGGGATGGGTACATGGTACATGGTTGTGATTAGTAACAGAATGAAATGTATAAGGCTAAGTATAGGGCTGGGTACATGGTACATAGCTGCAATTAGTAACAGAATGAAGTATAAAAAAGCGGGTACTCAACTGGGTACATGGGACATGGCCATGATTAGTAACAGAGTGAAGTTACGGGGATAGGTACAGGGTAAATAGCTTTGATTAATAGAAGAAGACGTGTAAAACGCTGGGTATGGGGCTGGATATTGGGAACATAGCTGTGGTTAGTAAAAGACTGAAATGGATAGAGCTGAGTACAGCATATGTAGCTGTGATTAGTAGTAGAACAAAGTGTATAAGGCTGGGTACAGGGTACATAGCCATGATTAGTATCCAAATGAAGTGCATACGTCTGGGTATGGGGCTGGGTATATGGCACATGGCTTTCATTGGTAACAGAATGAGGTGTGTAAGGTTGGATATTGGTCTGTGTACAGGATTCATAGCTGTGATTAGTAACAGAATGAATTGTATAAGGTTGGGTATGGGGCTGGGTACAGGGTTCATAGCTGTGATTAGTAACATAATGAAATGGATAGGACTGGGTTCAGGGCTGGGTGCAGGTTACATAGCCATGATTAGTAACAAAATGAAGTGTGTCAGGCTGTGTATGGGGATGGTGACAGGGTACATAGCCATGATTAGTTACAGACTGAAGTGTATAAGGCTGGATACAGGGCTGGGTACATGGCACATGGCTGTAATTAGTAGCAGAATTAAGTGTATAAGGCTGGGTATTGTGCTGGCTAGAGGGTACATAGGTGTGATTAGTAACAGACTGAAGTGTATAAAGCTGGGTACAGAATTCTGTATAGGGCACATAGCTGAGATTAGCAACAGAATTAAGTATATAAGGCTGGGTACCCAGCTGGGTACAGGGTACATGGCTGTGATTAGTAACAGAATCAAATATATCAGGCTGGGTACTGGGCTGGTTACTAGGTAAACAGCTGTGATTAGTAACAGAATAAATGCATAAGGCTGGGTATGGGGCTGGGTATATGGCACATGGCTTTGATTGGTAATATAATGAGGTGTGTAAGGTTGGGTATTGGTCTGAGTGCAGGGTTCATAGCTGTGATTAGTAACAGAATGAATTGTATAAGGTTGGGTATGGGGCTGGGTACAGGGTTCATAGCTGTGATTAGAAAGAGAATGAAGTGTAAAAGGCCGGGTACAGGATTCATAGCTGTGATTAGTAACATAATGAAATGAATAGGGGTGGGTATAGGGCTGGGTGCAGGTTACATAGCCATGGTTAGTAACAGAATGAAGTGTGTCAGGCTGTGTATGGGGATGGCGACAGGGTACATAGCCATGGTTACAGACTGAAGTGTATAAGGCTAGATACGGGGCTGAGTACATGGCACATGGTTGTAATTAGTAGCAGAATTAAGTGTATAAGGCTGGGTATGGTGCTGGCTAGAGGGTACATAGATGTGATTAGTAACAGACTGAAGTGTATAAGGCTGGGTACACAGCTGGGTACATTTCACATAGCTGTGATTAGTAACAGAATGAAGTGTATAAGGCTGGTTACAGGGGTCTGTATAGGGCACATAGCTGTGATTAGCGACAGAATTAAGTGTATAAGGCTGGGTACCCAGCTGGGTACAGGGTACATGGCTGTGATTAGTAACAGAATGAAGTATATCAGGCTGGGTGCAGGGCTGGTTACTGGGTAAACAGCTGTGATTAGTAACAGAATGAAGTGTATAAAGCTGGGTATGGGACTGGGTACAGGGTACATGTCTGTGATTAGTAACAGAATGAAATGTATCAGGCTGGATATGGGGTTGGGTACAGGGTACATAGCTGTGATTAGTAACAGAATGTAGTGTATAAGGTTGGGTATATGGCTGGGGATGGGGTACATAGATGTGATTAGTAACAGAATGAAGTGTATAAGGCTGGGTATGGGGCTGGGTACAGGGTACATAGCTATGATTAGTAACAGAATGTAGTGAATAAGGTTGGGTATATAGCTGGGGATGGGGTACATAGCTGTGATTAGTAACAGAATGAAGTGTATAAGGCTGGGTATGGGGCTGGGTACAGGGTACATAGCTATGATTAGTAACAGAATGAAGTGTATAAGGCTGGGTATATGGCTGGGGATGGGGTACATAGATGTAATTAGTAACAGAATGAAGTGTATAAGACTAAGTATGGGGCTGGGTACAGGGTTCATAGCTGTGATTAATAACATAATGAAATGGATAGGGCTGGGTTCAGGGCTGGGTGCAGGTTACATAGCCATGATTACTAACAAAATGAAGTGTGTCAGGCTTTGTATGGGGATGGTGACAGTGTACATAGCCATGATTAGTTACAGACTGAAGTGTATAAGGCTGGATACGGGGCTGGGTACATGGCACATGGCTGTAATTAGTAGCAGAATTAAGTGTATAAGGCTGGGTATTGTGCTGGCTAGAGGGTACATAGGTGTGATTAGTAACAGACTGAAGTGTATGAGGCTGGGTACACAGCTGGGTACATTTCACATAGCTGTAATTAGTAACAGAATGAAGTGTATAAGGCTGGTTACAGGGGCCTGTTTAGGGCACATAGCTGTGATTAGCAACAGAATTAAGTGTATAAGGCTGTGTACCCTCTTGGGTACAGGGTACAAGGCTGTGATTAGTAACAGAATGAAGTATATCAGGCTGGGTACAGGGCTGGTTACTGGGTAAACAGCTGTGATTAGTAACAGAATGAAGTGCATCAGGCTGGATATGGGGCTGGGTACAGGGTACATAGCTGTGATTAGTAACAGAATGTAGTGTATAAGGTTGGGTGTATGGCTGGGAATGGGGTACATAGATGTGATTAGTAACAGAATGAAGTGTATAAGGCTGGGTATGGGGCTGGGTACAGGGTACATAGCTGTGATTAGTAACAGAATGTAGTGCATAAGGTGGGTATATGGCTGGGGATGGGGTACATAGACGTGATTAGTAACAGAATGAAGTGTACAAGGCTGGGTATGCAGCTGGGTACAGGGTATGTAGTTGTGATTAGTAACAGATTGAAGTGGAAAGGGCTGGGTGTAGGGGATCTATATTATAACATCGAAGTTCGTAAACATCGAATGTTATAATATCGAACCCTAAACACCTCAATCTGCAAACATCGAACAGTCAGAATAGCGATTTTTTTCCCCAGGGAAAAAAAATCTCTATTTCGAGAAACAGGGGTCCAGGAAAGTAAATAATGTGGGAAGAAATAGCCAAGGAATTGTTATGGCTAGGCTTGTATAGGCCCTAGGGCTGATAGCCTAGTACCAACCTATGAACCTATGAACCTATGAACATACACACAACACAAACCCACACAAAAAACAGCAATCCACATGCATACACTTAAAATCCTACACCTAAACCTAAACTAAACTTTACATACACTACTAGCTATCCACTTACCTTAACCCAAACCTAACCCTAAGGTCCGTTACTATCACACACTCACCTCATCCGTGCCCTAACCCTAACTCACCTAACCCGCCCCTAACCTACACACAACCACACACATACCTGACCCACGCCCTAACCCTAACTCACCTAGCCTGCCCCCTAACCCTAACCTACACACAATCACACACTTACCTGACCCGTGCCCTAACCCTAACGTCCACACAACCGCACACTTACCTAACCCGCACCCTAACCCTAACTCACCTAACCCAGCCCCTAACCCCAACCTACACACAATCGCACACTTACCTGAACCTGACCCGTAATGTTCCAACATATCAAACGCTGAAAACAGCGAAGCCACAGAACAGCCCACCGAATTCTTTCCCTGGGAAAGAATTCGGTGTCCTGCACCTTCGCTGTTTTCAGCGTTCGACACTGCTGGTTCGATATTATAACATTCGAACTTTATAAAATTCAATGTTATAATATAGACCCGGGTGCAGGGTATGTAGCTATAATGAGTAACAAAATGAAGTGCATAAGGTTAGGTACAGGGATGGGGACAGGGTACATAGCCATGATTAGTAACAGATTAAAGTGTATAAGGCTGGTTATAGGGCTGGGTAGATGGCACATGGCTGTAATTAGTAATAGAATGAAGTGTATAAGGCTGGGTACCCAGCTGGGTACAGGTACATGGCTGTGATTAGTAACAGAATGAAGTGTATCAGGCTGGGTATGGGGCTAGTTACCAGGTACATAGCTGTGATTAGTAACAATAAGGCTGGGTATGGGTCTGAGTACAGTGTACATAGCTGAGATTAGTAACAGATTGCAGTGTGTAAGGCTGGGTATGGGGCTGGGGATGGGGTACATAGCTGTGATTAGTAACAGAATGAAGTGTGTAAGGCTGGGTATGTGGCTCGGTACAAGGTATGCAGCTGTTACTAGTAACATAATCAAGAGTGTAAGGCTCCATACAAAGCTGGGTAAAGGGTACATAGCTGTGATTAGTAACAGATTGTAGTGAACAGGGCTAAGTGCAGGGTACAGAGCTATGATGTGTAACAGAATGAAGTGTATAAGGCTGGGTACAGGGATGGGGACAGGGTACATAGCCATGATTAGTAACAGACTAATGTGTATAATGCCGGGTACGGGGCTGGGTACAGGGTACTTAGCTGCGGATAGTAACAGAATGAAGTATAAAAGAGTGGTTATGGAACTGGGTACATTGTACATAGCTGCAATTAGAAACAGAATGAAGTATAAAAAAGTAGGTACGGAACTGGGTACATGGGACAGGGCCATTATTAGTAACAGGATGAAGTTACAGGGCTTTGTACAGGGTACATAGCTGTGATTTGTAACAGAAAAAGTGTATAACGTTGGGTGAGGGACTAGGTACTGGGAACACAGCTGTGATTAGAAACAGACTGAAACAGATAGAGCTGGGTACAGTTTACATAGCCACGATTAGTAGTAGAATGAAGTGTAAAAGGTTGGGTACAGGGCTGGGTATAGAGTACGTAGCCATGATTAGTAACAGAATGAAGTGGATAGGGCTTGGTACGGCACTGAGAACAAGTTATATAGCCATGATTAGTAATAGGATGAAGTGTATAGGGCTGGGTATATGGCTGGGTACAGGGTTCATGGCTGTGATTAGTAAGAGAATGAAGTGTGTAAGGCTAGGCATGTGGCTGGGTACAGGGTACATAGCTGTGATTAGTAAGAGAATGAAGTGTAAAAGGCTGTGAATAGGGCTGGGTATAGGGTTTATAGCTGTGATTAGTAACAGAATGAAGTGTATGAAACTGGGAATGGGGCTGGGTACAGGATACATAGCTATCATTAATAGGACAATGAAGTGCATCAGGCTGGATACGAGGCTGGTTACATGGTACATAGCTGTGATTAGAAAGAGAATGAAGTGTAAAAGGCTGGGTACAGGGCTGGGTATAGGGTTCATAGCTATATTTAGTATGAGAATGAAGTGTATAAGGCTTGCTACAGGGTATCTAGCCATGATTATTAACAGAATGAAGTGCCTAAGGCTGGGTACAGGATCTGGGTACAGGGTACATAGCTGTGATTAGTAATAGAATAAAGTGGATAGGGCTTGGTATGGCACTGAGAGCAAGTTACATAGCCATGATTAGCAATAGGATGAAGTGTATAGGGCTGGGTATAGGGTTCATGGCTGTGATTAGTAAGAGAATGAAGTGTGTAAGGCTAGGCATGTGGCTGGATACAGGGTACATAGCTGTGATTAGTAAGAGAATGAAGTGGATAAAGCTGGGTACAGAGCAGGGTGCAGGTTACATAGCCAAGATTAGTAACAGATTGAAGTGTATAGGGCTGAGTATGGGGCTGGGTACAGTGTACATAGCTCTAATTAGTAACAGAATGAAGTGTGTAAGGTTGGGTATGGGGCTGGGTACATGCAAATGGCTGTGACTAGTAGCAGAATGAAGTGTATAAGGCTGAGTACAGGGCTGGGTACAGGGTACATAGCTGTGATTAGCAGCAGAATGAAGTGTATAAGGTGGGATACCCAGCTGGGTACAGGGTACATGGCTTTGATTACTAACAGAATGAAGTGTATCAGGCTTGGTACCAGCTACATAGCTGTGATTAGTAAGAGAATGAAGTGTATTAGGCTGGGTACGGGGCTGGGTACAGGGTACATAGCTGTGAGTAGTAACATAATGTAGTGGATAAGGCTGGGGATGGGGCTGGGTACAGGGTACATGTGTGTGATTCATAACAGAATGAAGTGTATGAGGGTCGGTATGGTTCTCGGTACAAGGTACACAGCTCTGATTAGTAAAATAATCAAGTGTGTAAGGCTGGATACGGGGATGGGGACAGCATACATACCCTTTATTAGTAATAGACTGAAGTGTATAAGGCTGGGTACAGGGATGGGTACATGGCACATTTTTATTTATTTTATTTTTTATTTTACATTTGTTAGCCGGGATAGTCCGACTGGACACATGTCCATTTACAGCGGAGGCCTGGGGAGAAAAGCTCCATCAAGTTATCATAAAAAATTGACATGATAAAACAGTTACATATTGCATAAAGGATACACAGATTTAAAAGGAGAGCAGCAAAACATTACAGTACACAGCCCCCGTACCCAGCCTTAAACATTTCATTTTTTTACCAATCAGGGCATGGCTGTGATTAGTAATAGAATGATGTGTATAAGGCTGGGTAGTCTATATCAATACATCTAATCATCACTTTTATGAAAGGCATTTCATTGGAAATGCCATTCATCAAATTCCCCTCAAATTATATAGATACCAACTCTGAGATTGCTCTACAATGAGGGAAGGGTGAATTTCCCAGTCCTCACTGTACCACGATCTCAGTATGAACAATTTGACAAACAGCATGTTCAATGTGAATGCACTGAAAATGCCTTTCGCTGAACTGATTTTTCGATGAACTGACAGGGTCCCAAGGCTGGGTACAGGGATGGGTACAGGGTACATAGCTGTGAGTAGTAACAATGAAGTGTATAAGACTAGGTACGGGGCTGGGTACAGGGTACACAGCTGTGATTAGAAAGAGAATGAAGTGTAAAAGGCTAGGTACAGGGTTAATAGCTGTGATTAGTAACAGGATGAAGTGTATGAGGCTGGGTATCGGGCTGGGTACAGGGTACATAGCTATCATTAGTAGGAGAATGAAGTGTATAAGGCTGGATACAGGGCTGGGTACATGATACATACCTGTGATGACAAAGAGAATGAAGTGTAAAAGGCTGTGTACTGGGCTGTGTACATGGTTCATAGCTGTGATTAGTAAGAGAATGAAGTGTATAAGGCTGGGTACTGGGCTGGGTACAGGGTACATAGCTGTGATTAGAAAGAGAATGAAGTGTAAAAGGCTGGGTACAGGGCTGTGTACAGAGTTTATAGCTGTGATTAGTAACACAATAAAGTGTATGAAACTGGGAATGTAGCTGGGTACAGTTTAGATAGCTGTGATTAGAAATAGAATGAAGTGTAAAAAGCTGGGTACAGGGCTGGGTACATGGCTCATACCTATGATTAGTAACTGAATGAAGTGTATAAGGCTGGGTGCAGCATATATAGCCATGATTGGTAACAGAATGAAATGTTTAAGTCTGGGTACGGGGGCTGTGTACAAGTTACATAGCTGTGATTAGTAACAGAATCAAGCAGATAGGACTGGGTACAGGGCAGGGTGCAGGTTACATAGCCATGATTAGTAACGGATTGAAGTGTATATGGCTGAGTATGAGGCTAGGTACAGTATACATAGCTCTGATTAGTAATAGAATAAAGTGTGTAAGGCTGGATACGGGGCTGGGTACATGGCACATGACTGTGATTAGTAGCAGAATGAAGTGTACAAGGCTGGGAACGGGGCTGGGTACAGGGTACATAGGTTTGATTAGCAACAGAATGAAGTGTATCAGGCTTGGTATGAGTCTGGGTACAGGGAACTTAGCTGTGATTAGTAACAGACCTAGAAATATCCATCATCACCATCATATGCACTTGCCTTGTTAATAATAAGTTACTAGGGAAAAGTAATTTCTTTTAGATATAGATAGGATTATAGTAAAAAATTAGGTTTTATGTTTTCTGTATTTATTTGAGACTGCCCTGCAACGTTGTTTTAAAATATTTCCTGTGATTCTGAACTCTGTAGTTACTGTGTTGATTGAGTATTGTCTTGTTGTTTTATTATTTATTATTAAATATATTTAAACCTATCTTTGTGGCTGATATTTGTGAGAGATATTTAAGCTCTTAGAGTATTTGCATATGTATTTGGTGGTACTGTACAGGCCACTTCAATAGCCTTGCTCTTGGTCACACCTACCATTTGGATAATAGTAACATTACACAGTAGGATTGGTAACCCTTTGTAAGGGCCTTTATAGTAACTGATAAGTAGGGGTTGGTGGCAATGATAACTACCTTATAGTCTGGGCAGAAGGTGGCATAGCTAGTAAACCTGTGCCAGTCTTCTCCAGGTGTGTGTGTGTGTGTGTGTGTGTGTGTGTGTGTGTGTGTGTGTGTGTGTGTGTGTGTGTGTGTGTGTGTGTGTGTGTGCGTGTGTGTGTGTGTGTGTGTGTGTGTGTGTGTGTTTGTATATAAATCAAATCTCAAAGTGTGTGCGTGCCAGCTACTTGGGCAGGGACATGAAGCACTGGTTGGATAGAGAGGGTGCAGGAGGTCTTGGTTTGACCCCTCAGCTGTGATCTTAACCCTATAGCTGTGCCAGTGGGGAGTTTTATTGGGGATCTGGAGAAAGAGGCAGAAACCAGCCCCCAGACTGACTGTGATCTGTGTGTGCCCTTAAGGGAAATTGTACTTTACTCTGTGTGTACTTGTCATCCACCCATTATGTACATCCCTCACTGTTACCAGTGATGAGGACTGAGGTGCCTTGATTACTGGGCTAGTGCAGGGGCGTCATGGCATATATTAACAATTACAGATACATTTCTTAATTAGATTACATTTATGAAATACAGGCAACTATTACAGTATAAAAGATACACATTATTCAGTAGATGCTGAATATTATGCATTGGAAGATATGTATTAGTGAGTTTGTCAAATAAATAGAGCATGTGATCAGTGCTTAGAAATTCAAAGAAACTGAGGTGAGGGAAGGATCTAGGTAGGACAGAAAATGCTACTATTGTAGTTAAGAAGTGGGGTATAAAGCAGGGTCAGAGGCAATATTATATATGGTTATCATAAGGTTTATATTACAAATATAGAGGTGGGGTAAGCAGTGTCAAAAAGCTATGTATATGGTAGGAGATGATAGTAAAACTATTCAGATATTGGGAAAGATTGGTTGTGGGGCATAGGATTCAATATGAAGAGAAATGGTTTGATGATATGAAAGTTGAAGGTAACAGTGGCATTTTTTCTGGAGGTATACAGGTGTAGATCCATGATAGGTGATGTTTGCATTCTGAATGGATTACAGTAGTCATGGGATGTAGTTCCTTAGTTTAGCAACACTATCTGAATATAGCGAGGCACCTGTAGTATTAGATGATTTGCTAATAGTGATTAGTGATTTTTCTCTACAGCACAAAATTCAATTTGGAGAGTAGTGTTGCATTAAAGTTGTTAAGGGCTAGGCAATATTCTGGCTTACAGAGAAGTCCATGTATTTTAGTTAGATGAGAAAGAGCTAGGTGATGTGATAGCTCTAACCAGCTTAATTCCTTGATGGCTAGACACTTGTGTGTTCTATTATAGTTTACTGCAAATATGGCAAGCTTATTATAACGTTGCAAACGTTTGGACAGTTGTGAGACTTGAAGATTAGTGAACATTGTGACAGCATAGGATTCTTGTCTAATGTCTTGAAGTTTAGGCTGACGTTTGGAAAATCAGAATGGCACTGAGTCATCTGTGTACTGAACTAAGATAGCATTTTTGTAAACGTGTAGAGGCCATTAATGAAAATATTGAAAAGTATGGGGTGTAATATAGAATCTTGTGAGACATTAATACTTACTGGGAAGAAGGTGGAGACATAATTTCCATTTCACTGCTTGTGTTCTGTTTGAGAGGTAACTATGGAACCATTGCAGCAAAGAGTTGGTCAGCCCTAAGGATGACAGCTTATGTAAGAGTTTCTGATGGGACACAGTATCAAAAGGTTTTGAAACATCTATAAAGATGGAGGAAACCTGGCTTCTGATATTTCTATGGGTGTTTACAGTATTACCAAAATTTAGCAAAGCAGTAGTTGTGCTGTGAAGAGGACAGAAGACATTTTGGGTAGAGGACGGAAGTTGATACCTATTAGATAGTTGAGAAGTTACATATGAATACATTGTTCTACTGTTTTTAATAGGGGAGATAACATGGCAATTGTGCTATAGTGTGAAAAATCTCTGTTGACTACATCCTTGTGTAGGGGGATAAATTATTTTTCCCTTAGTGAGGAGACTTTATTCATTAGATATGGATTGACATATGAAACAGCGTCAGATGCTGTTTTAAGATATGCTCCAGGTAGATTGTAAGGGCAGTTGTAGTATGCTTTGATTTTTTTTCATTTATGTTTTGATGGTATCTGTGGGAACTAGCTGGAAGGAGAAATTTTGACGGAGGTTATTAGATTGAGTAAGGACATCGAGAGCTTCATTCGTTGCCTGGTTGGATAATGACTGTACTGTCTTTATAAAGGCGATATTGAATTGGTTGGCTATAGCTTTAGCGACTTATTGACTGCGGCCCAGAACAGTTTTGGATTATTAGTTGTTATGATTTGATTCACTCAAATCAAATCAAATCATTGTGTGCATGTGTGTGCCTTCTGTGGAAGGTTGGGGACTGGGCCAGCAACTCAACACCATAAAACTCCACTGCCAATCATTCTGCAGACAATTGTTCCACTGTGAAAAGCTGAAAGGAAAAGAAGAAAAAGAAGTTGTTATGATTTCATGGATTCAGTAGTAAGTTTTCTTATCCTCGATGGTTGTCTATATGCTAATAAAGTAGGAGCTTTTTTTATTTTATCCAGACTTTCTGTGTTTTGCCTCTGTTTTTAAATTGATGATGAACGGCATTAGTATTGCAGGGTGGCTCCATAAACAGTCTCTTGCTCTACAGCTCTCATCTGTACTAGATGTTGTAAAATGTCCTTGTTTTTGTCAAATATTTTTGACTGCTTCTCATAAAATTAGTGGTTTTCTGTCAAGTCGCTGAGGATTGCAGCCACTAAATAATGACAGACATTTGAATTTCAGACTTCATATCCTTCAGGAAATGCTTGCTAATGTAAAACCTGTTACTGTAGCAATTTTTTATGTAAATAAAATCAATACTTAAAATCAGTCCCTCATTTGGACCTTCTCCTTATTAGTTTTTAATTTTGCCTCGAACTAAGAGATTTAGAGTTATGCTTTGCTCCCTAGCAGAAAATCCCCTTTAACAATGTCTTTGCTGTGTCATCCGTTTTAACCCATCTTCTAACTCTGTCCTGTTCCCCAATTAAAACTTCACATTTAATAGATTCTGTGATATGTCTGCCTCCACTTTCTGCTCATCTTGTACATTATTAGTGACACTTTTAAATAGATTTTCCGTCTATTCCCAGTGACAGCTATCTTCCTTACTAGGACATCTGTTAGCATCTTGACTAGCTCTACAGCTTCTTGTTTCCTAAAGATCATTCGGCAAACCCCAACTATTTTATTTTGCTAATTATTTTGCAAAATATGTGTATAACCTTTACTAATCTCAATACCTATAATTTAAGTACTTTGCTCATAGGCATTTAACTTACACTATTGTCAGCAAGTTTGTTACATGCTGATCTGAATACTGTTCAGAGAGACTTGCCTTTCACCATTCTTTTTAAAATTATTTTTCATTACTGTCATTGAATTGCTGTCTTTAGTTTTACTTGCATACGTTAAAATACATGATTTCTAAAATTCTACCCCCCCCTTCCCCTTCAATTTCTTTTAAATCATCCTACAGTGCTCTGTCAAAGGCCTGTGCCTCACCCCGAGTGCCAATGTATGGCATCTCATGGGGTCCCAACTAACAACGTAACACAGTCAACAGAACACAAATGCAAGGTCATGTTGACAAATCCCAGTAGCATGCCTACCATGTCCTACTGCATGAACTGTGGACCAACCCCTAAATAATGCTGGGATGAATGGACAACTATAGGGATACTTCTCAGATATAGCTCGCATAATGTTAGGAAGAGGATAGAATAACAGAGTGGGGGGTGTAGAAGCATGGACATCATGTAGTGTGTGATGTCTGAAACTGATGTGTGCCCATACTTCTCCTGCCTGCAAACCCAGTTAATGGGTGGCTACAAACCTGCTTGTAAACCACAATGTGAAGGGGATCTGACCAGATATAAGAACCCTGCCTCTTGGTAACCTGAGTGAATCTGTACAGCTGAGAGGTATGGCCACAGCAGGATATGGTCATTCTGTTATGCTGATATATGTACAAGAAAGGGATCCTCAACCACCATAGTACCAAGATGCTGGACCATTTACACAGACCCATCAGCAAGTGTCTGCAGCTACCCCTCCAGAATGGCATGAGTGTGCAAGAATATGTAGGCTGCAGACCACAATACTGGACGCAGCTTCATTCATCTTGTATTTCCCAGGAAATAACTGTGAGAAAATAAATATATCTGTCAGTAGTTGATGACACAATACATCACAGTGTAAAACAGTACATATGCCTGAATATCTCTGCTAACACCAACCATGTAACATAAGCAGCACAGACAACAATAGTTACACCATTCCACTATCTGTCACCCATTTTGACTCTATATTGTCAACTTATTCTCAGATATCCTGCAGAAACAGGTTGGTAGCTATAGGTGTAAAACATCAAACCCTGGACTGGAGTACAACCCTACCTGGAATGGAGTCACACACTCAATACAGAAGGTCATACTGGGCATGCTCCTACACTTAGAGAAATGAAGCCCATATCTGACAACACAGTGGACTATACATATCTGTCAGTCGCAAATGTTTGTGCACACATAAATCATTGTACACCATTCATGCTTTGCACACACATTGGATAGGAATACTCACACATATTCAAGGCCAACACACTATAATATGCCAAACATACACACACAGAGATGTGGGGAAGAGAGAGAGACAGACAGTGACAGAAAGATTTCCATTATGAGGCCTGTCCCACCCACTACACATCTAATTGGCCGATATCACATGATGTGCTGATGTCAATCACTGTAGACATTCCTTTTGGTAGCCCTCAGCCCTATAGAGTCTGTGGTGCTTGTGATAACTGTGTAACATGATAATACAAATCAGTATTCCTCTGGCATTTGTATACCCAGTCCTGTCAAATGTAAAGTTGTGTGTGACTGAGTGTGTGTGTGTGTGTGTGTGTGTGTGTGTTTCCAGAGGAATGATTTATGGCCCATTCACACACACTGCACTTTCTATTGCCCATGTTAGCTCTCCTGCTGATGTCAGTCACCTTGAAATAGACCTCTGGCCAGGTCTCAGCCCTATAAGGCGTGTGGCACTTGCGATACATGTGTAATACTGTAGTGTAGAAAACTAGTTAAGTAGGAGTTATAATTCCAGACATGGCAACTGTGAAACTCTGTTTGTGTGTGTGTGTGTGTGTGTGTGTGTGTGTGTGTGTGTGTGTGTGTGTGTGTGTGTGTGTGTGTGTGTGTGTGTGTGTGTGTGTGGAGATGATTGATTTTGAGGTCATTCACTCTTGCTACACCTCCCATTGCTATCATGCCTGCTGATGTCACTCACCTTAAAATAACCATTTGGCCAAGTGCCAACAGTATAAGCTCTGTGGTGCTTGCGATAACTGTGTAATACTACAGTGCAACATATTAGTTAGGTAGGAGTTTTCATCCCAGACATGGCAACTGTGTGTGTTTGTGTGAGACTGTGTGTGTGGCTTTGATGATACCTGATTTTAAGAACATTCACACTTACTACTTTCCCCTTACCCCTTCTTTAGCACTGCTGCTGATGTCAGTCACCTTCAAAGATACCTTTGGACAGCTCTCCAACATATAAGCTCCATGGCACTTGCGATAACTGCATAATACTATGGTGTGGCATACTAGTCAGGTAGGAGTTCTAATCCCAGACATGGCAGCTGTAAAACTCTGTGTGATTGTGTTTGAGAGAGTGTCTTTGATGATACCTGATTTTATGGACATTCACACTTACTACTCTCCCCTTACCCCTTCTTTAGCACTGCTGCTGATGTTACTCACCTTCAAAGATGCCTTGGCACAGCTCTCGAGCATGTAAGCTTCATGGGGCGTGCCGTAAATGTGGAACAATGTAGTAGCAATAACTACATAGGTATGGTTTTGAATCTCATCTGTGGCAATTGTTTGTGTGTGTACATACGTATGTCCGTACCTCAAAGATTTTGGCCCCATTTACACCCAGTACACATCTCAGTGCTTGACTTTAGCAGTCCTGTAGATATCATCCACCTTAGAAGCACCTATTGCCAACCAAATCAGAAACCATGTAACATCAGTGGTGCATGTGGTAAATGTGTAACCATAATGGTCTGAAAAGATTGTTTGATAGGGGTTTGAACCTCACCCCTGGCAAATGTAAATGAGTGTGTATGATAAAATTATTTTTGGGATATTTCACCCACTACATCACCAAATGCCAGCATTTACAAGGGCTGCTGATGTTACTCACTTTAGAATTATATTGGGACGACATCCATCCTATAAGCTCCATGGCGCATGCGAAAAATGTGGTTTGAATCTCAGTACTGGCAAGTGTGTGTGTCTGTTATCAGTATCCTGGGTGGAGGTTGCTGTGATTGTGCAATAACAGGATCCATTGTGGAGTGGGTTTTGCAAAATTATGGTTGCTGTGATTGTGTAATAACAGGATCCATTGTGGGGTGGGTTTGCTAAATTATTATGTTGAGGACCTAGTATATGTCACATTACAAGATCAACAGATGTCAAACACCAGAGAGGTTGGTGTAGACAATCTACAGCCCTACATGTGACAGTATGGATTGGTGAACAATATAGGCAACCCTTCTATTACTCAGAGAACCCACTCCACCCATGTATCATACACAAACACACTTGGCTAGACAACAACCACTATATTGGTAGTTCCCTGCATATTGCCTCCCAGATAGTAACCACGGTGTGATAGCAGTGGACTACATGCCTGTTGACCACAACAGTGCCACTGACATCAGAATGTACTTTGATACTGGAAGGGGATGGGAGAAAGCCAGATGAAAGCTAATAGGTGCTATTAAATGTAGGTAGTAGAATAGGGGTCGGCGAAATTATCCCAGATGAAAGCAGATAGGATCTAGAAAGTGGGGGAGTGGCTATAGTACTATAAATTTAGAGGTACTGGGGGCGGGAGGGAATTATTAAATATATTTAAACCTATCTTTGTGGCTGATATTTGTGAGAGATATATAAGCTCTTAGAGTATTTGCATATGTATTTGGTGGCACTGTACAGGCCACTTCAATAGCCTTGCTCTTGGTCACACCTACCATTTGGATAATAGTAACATTACACAGTAGGATTGGTAACCCTTTGTAAGGGCCTTTATAGTAACTGATAAGTAGGGGTTGGTGGCAATGATAACTACCTTATAGTCTGGGCAGAAGGTGGCATAGCTAGTAAACCTGTGCCAGTCTTCTCCAGGTGTGTGTGTGTGTGTGTGTGTGTGTGTGTGTGTGTGTTTGTATATAAATCAAATCTCAAAGTGTGTGCGTGCCAGCTACTTGGGCAGGGACATGAAGCACTGGTTGGACAGAGAGGGTGCTGGAGGTCTTGGTTTGACTCCTCAGCTGTGATCTTAACCCTATAGCTGTGCCAGTGGTGAGTTTTATTGGGGATCTGGAGAAAGAGGGAGAAACCAGCCCCCAGACTGACTGTGATCTGTGTGTGCCCTTAAGGGAAATTGTACTTTACTCTGTGTGCACTTGTCATCCACCCATTATGTACATCCCTCACTGTTGCCAGTGATGAGGACTGAGGTGCCTTGATTACTGGGCTAGTGCAGGGGTGTCACGGTATATATTAACAATTACAGATACATTTGTTAATTAGATTACATTTATGAAATACAGGCAACTATTACAGTATAAAAGATACACATTATTCAGTAGATGCTGAATATTATGCATTGGAAGATATGTATTAGTGAGTTTGTCAAATAAATAGAGCATGTGATCAGTGCTTAGAAATTTAAAGAAACTGAGGTGAGGGAAGGATCTAGGTAGGACAGAAAATGCTAATATTGTAGATAAGAAGTGGAGTATAAAGCAGGGTCAGAGGCAATATTATATATATGGTTATCATAAGGTTTATATTACAAATATAGAGGTGGGGTAAGCAGTGTCAAAAAGCTATGTATACGGTAAGAGATGATAGTAAAACTATTCAGATATTGGGAAAGATTGGTTGTGGGGCATAGGATTCAATATGAAGAGAAATGGTTTGATGATAGGAAAGTTGAAGGTAACAGTGGCATTTTTTCTGGAGGTATACAGGTGTAGATCCATGATAGGTGATGTTTGCATTCTGAATGGATTACAGTAGTCATGGGATGTAGTTCCATAGTTTAGCAACACTATCTGAATATAGTGAGGCACCTGTAGTATTAGATGATTTGCTAATAGTGATTAGTGATTTTTCTCTACAGCACAAAATTCAATTTGGAGAGTAGTGTTGCATTAAAGTTGTTAAGGGCTAGGCAATATTCTGGCTTACAGAGAAGTCCGTGTATTTTAGTTAGATGAGAAAGAGCTAGGTGATGTGATAGCTCTAACCAGCTTAATTCACTGATGGCTAGACACTACTGTGTTCTATTGTAGTTTACTGCAAATATGGCAAGCTTATTATAACGTTGCAAACGTTTGGACAGTTGTGAGACTTGAAGATTAGTGAACATTGTGACAGCATAGGATTCTTGTCTAATGTCTTGAAGTTTAGGCTGACGTTTGGAAAATCAGAATGGCACTGAGTCATCTGTGTACTGAACTAAGATAGCATTTTTGTAAAAGTGTAGAGGCCATTAATGAAAATATTGAAAAGTTTGGGGTGTAGTATAGAATCTTGTGAGACATTAATACTTACTGGCAAGAAGGTGGAGACATCATTTCCATTTCACTGCTTGTGTTCTGTTTGAGAGGTAACTATGGAACCATTGCAGAAAAGAGTTGGTCAGCCTTAAGGATGACAGCTTATGTAAGAGTTTCTGATGGGACACAGTATCAAAAGGTTTTGAAACATCTATAAAGATGGAGGAAACCTGGCTTCTGATATTTCTATGGATGTTTACAGTATTACCAAAATTTAGCAAAGCAGTAGTTGTGCTGTGAAGAGGACAGAAGACATTTTGGGTAGAGGACGGAAGTTGGTACCTATTAGATAGTTGAGAAGTTACATATGAATACATTATTCTACTGTTTTTAATAGGGGAGATAACATGGCAATTGTGCTATAGTGTGAAAAATCTCTGTTGACTACATCCTTGTGTAGGGGGATAAATATTTTTTCCCTTGGTCAGGAGACTTTATTCATTAGATATGGATTGACATATGAAACAGCGTCAGATGCTATTTTAAGATATGCTCCAGGTAGATTGTAAGGGCAGTTGTAGTATGCTTTGATTTTTTTTCATTTATGTTTTGATGGTATCTGTGGGAACTAGCTGGAAGGAGAAATTTTCACGGAGGTTATTAGATTGAGTAAGGACATCGAGAGCTTCATTCGTTGCCTGGTTGGATAATGACTGTACTGTCTTTATAAAGGCGATATTGAATTGGTTGGCTATAGATTTAGCGACTTATTGATTGCGGCCCAGAACAGTTTTGGATTATTAGTTGTTATGATTTGATTCACTCAAATCAAATCAAATCATTGTGTGCATGTGTGTGCCTTCTGTGGAAGGTTGGGCACTGGGCCAGCAACTCAACACCATAAAACTCCACTGCCAATCATTCTGCAGACCATTGTTCCACTGTGAAAAGCTGAAAGGAAAAGAAGAAAAAGAAGTTGTTATGATTTCAAGGATTCAGTAGTAAGTTTTCTTATCCTCGATGGTTGTCTATATGCTAATAAAGTAGGAGCTTTTTTTTATTTTATCCAGACTTTCTGTGTTTTGCCTCTGTTTTTAAATTGATGATGAACGGCATTAGTATTGCAGGGTGGCTCCACAAACAGTCTCTTGCTCTACAGCTCTCATCTGTACTAGATGTTGTAAAATGTCCTTGTTTTTGTCAAATATTTTTGACTGCCTCTCATAAAATTAGTGGTTTTCTGTCAAGTCGCTGAGGATTGCAGCCACTAAATAATGACAGACATTTGAATTTCAGACTTCATATCCTTCAGGAAATGCTTGCTAATGTAAAACCTGTTATTGCAGCAATTTTCTATGTAAATAAAATCAATACTTAAAATCAGTCCCTCATTTGGACCTTCTCCTTATTAGTTTTTAATTTTGCTTCGAACTAAGAGATTTAGAGTTATGTTTTGCTCCCTAGCAGAAAATCCCCTTTAACAATGTCTTTGCTGTGTCATCCGTTTTAACCCATCTTCTAACTATGTCCTGTTCCCCAATTAAAACTTCACATTTAATAGATTCTGTGATATGTCTGCCTCCACTTTCTGCTCATCTTGTACATTATTAGTGACACTTTTAAATAGATTTTCCGTCTATTCCCAGTGACAGCTATCTTCCTTACTAGGACATCTGTTAGCATCTTGACTAGCTCTACAGCTTCTTGTTTCCTAAAGATCATTCGGCAAACCCCAACTATTTTATTTTGCTAATTATTTTGCAAAATATGTGTATAACCTTTACTAATCTCAATACCTATAATTTAAGTACTTTGCTCATAGGCTTTTAACTTACACTGTTGTCAGCAAGTTTGTTACATGCTGATCTGAATTCTGTTCAGAGAGACTTGCCTTTCACCATTCTTTTTAAAATTATTTTTCATTACTGTCATTGAATTGCTGTCTTTAGTATTACTTGCATACGTTAAAATACATGATTTCTAAAATTCTACCCCCCCCCCTTCCCCTTCAATTTCTTTTAAGTCACCCTACAGTCCTCGGTCAAAGGCCTGTGCCTCACCCCTAGTGCCAATGTATGGTATCTCATGGGGTCCCAACTAACAACGTAACACAGTCAACAGAACACAAATGCAGGGTCATGTTGACAAATCCCAGTAGCATGCCTACCATGTCCTACTGCATGAACTGTGGACCAACCCCTAAATAATGCTGGGATGAATGGACAACTATAGGGATACTTTTCAGATATAGCTCGCATAATGTTAGGAGGAGGATAGAATAACAGAGTGGGGGGGGGTGTAGAAGCATGGACATCATGGAGTGTGTGAAGTCTGAAACTGATGTGTGCCCATACTACTCCTGCCTGCAAACCCAGTTAATGGGTGGCTACAAACCTGCTTGTAAACCACAATGTGAAGGGTATCTGACCAGATATATGAACCCTGCATCTGGCTAACCTGGGTGAATCTGTACAGCTGAGAGGTATGGCTTCAGCAGGATATGGTCATTCTGTTATGCTGATATATGTACAAGAAAGGGATCTTCAGCCACCATAGTACCAAGATGCTGGACCATTTACACAGACCCATCAGCAAGTGTCTGCAGCTACCCCTCCAGAATGGCATGAGTGTGCAAGAATATGTAGGCTGCAGACCACAATACTGGACGCAGCTTCATTCATCTTGTATTTCCCAGGAAATAACTGTGAGAAAATAAATATATCCATCAGCAGTTGATGACACAATACATCACAGTGTAAAACAGTACATATGCCTGAATATCTCTGCTAACACCAACCATGTAACATAAGCAGCACAGACAACAATAGTTACACCATTCCACCATCTGTCACTCATTTTGACTCTGTATTGTCAACTTATCCACAGATATAGTTCCAAAATGAAAGGTGCACCATCAGCTGAAAAAACTCACGTAGATGATAAAAGTCACTTAATTTATTCACAATGAAACACAGACTCCGGAAAGTAAGCGCTTTCATTGTGAATAAATTAAAGTATTTTATCATCTAAACTGATGGTGCACCTTTCATTTTGGAACTGTATTGGAATTGTGTTATTGTGAAAGGTGCTTTGCTTGGCAAAAAGTTTTCTTTTTGTTCGTTGTTATCCACAGATATCCTGCAGAAACAGGTTGGTAGCTGTAGGTGTAGAACATCAAACCCTGGACTGGAGTACAACCCTACCTGGAATGGAGTCACACACTCAATACAGAAGGTCATACTGGGCATGCTCCTACACTTAGAGAAATGAAGCCCATATCTGACAACACAGTGGACTATACATATCTGTCAGTCGCAAATGTTTGTGCACACATAAATCATTGTACACCATTCATGCTTTGCACACACATTGGATAGGAATACTCACATATATTCAAGGCCAACACACTATAATATGTCAAACATACACACACAGAGATGTGGGGAAGAGAGAGAGGCAGACAGTGACAGAAAGATTTCCATTATGAGGCCTGTCCCACCCACTACACATCTAATTGGCCGATATCACATGATGTGCTGATGTCAATCACTGTAGACATTCCTTTTGGTAGCCCTCAGCCCTATAGAGTCTATGGTGCTTGTGATAACTGTGTAACACGATAATACAAATCAGTATTCCTCTGGCATTTGTATACCCAGTCCTGTCAAATGTAAAGTTGTGTGTGACTGGGTGTGTGTGTGTGTGTGTGTGTGTGTGTGTGTGTGTGTGTGTGTGTGTGTGTGTGTGTGTGTGTGTGTGTGTGTTTCCAGAGGAATGATTTATGGCCCATTCACACACACTGCACTTCCCATTGCCCATGTTAGCTCTCCTGCTGATGTCAGTCACCTTGAAATAGACCTCTGGCCAGGTCTCAGCCCTATAAGGTGCGTGGCGCTTGCGATACATGTGTAATACTGTAGTGTAGAAAACTAGTTAAGTAGGAGTTATAATTCCAGACATGGCAAATGTGAAACTGTGTGTGTGTGTGTGTGTGTGTGTGTGTGTGTGTGTGTGTGTGTGTGTGTGTGTGTGTGGAGATGAATGATTTTGAGGTCATTCACACTTGCTACACCTCCCATTGCTATCATGCCTGCTGATGTCACTCACCTTAAAATAACCCTTTGGCCAAGTGCCAACCGTATAAGCTCTGTGGTGCTTGCGATAACTGTGTAATACTACAGTGCAACATATTAGTTAAGTAGGAGTTTTCATTCCAGACATGGCAACTGTGTGTGTTTGTGTGAGACTGTGTGTGTGTCTTTGATGATACCTGATTTTAAGGACATTCACACTTACTACTTTCCCCTTACCCCTTCTTTAGCACTGCTGCTGATGTCAGTCACCTTCAAAGATACCTTTGGACAGCTCTCCAACATATAAGCTCCATGGCACTTGCGATAACTGCGTAATACTATGGTGTGGCATACTAGTCAGGTAGGAGTTCAAATCCCAGACATGGCAGCTGTAAAACTCTGTGTGATTGTGTGAGAGAGAGTGTCTTTGATGATACCTGATTTTATGGACATTCACACTTACTACTCTCCCCTTACCCCTTCTTTAGCACTGCTGCTGATGTTACTCACCTTCAAAGATGCCTTGGCACAGCTTTCGAGCATGTAAGCTTCATGGGGCGTGCCGTAAATGCGGAACAATGTAGTAGCAATAACTACATAGGTATGGTTTTGAATCTCATCTGTGGCAATTGTTTGTGTGTGTACATACGTATGTCCGTACCTCAAAGATTTTGGCCCCATTTACACCCAGTACACATCTCAGTGCTTGACTTTAGCAGTCCTGTAGATATCATCCACCTTAGAAGCACCTGTTGCCAACCGTAAACCATGTAACATCAGTGGTGCATGTGGTAAATGTGTAACCATAATGGTCTGAAAAGATTGTTTGATAGGGGTTTGAACCTCACCCCTGGCAAATGTAAATGAGTGTGTATGATAAAATTATTTTTGGGATATCTCACCCACTACATCACCAAATGCCAGCATTTACAAGGGCTGGTGATGTTCCTCACTTTAGAATTATATTGGGACAACATGGCGCATGCGAAAAATGTGGTTTGAATCTCAGTACTGGCAAGTGTGTGTGTCTGTCATCAGTATCCTGGGTGGAGGTTGCTGTGATTGTGCAATAACAGGATCCATTGTGGAGTGGGTTTTGCAAAATTAGGGTTGCCGTGATTGTGTAATAACAGGATCCATTGTGGGGTGGGTTTTGCTAAATTATTATGTTGAGGACCTAGTATATGTCACATTACAAGATCAACAGATGTCAAACACCAGAGTGGTTGGTGTAGACAATCTACATACCTACATGTGACAGTATGGATTGGTGAACAATATAGGCAACCCTTCTATTACTCAGAGAACACACTCCACCCATGTATCATACACAAACACACTTGGCTAGGCAACAACCACTATATTGGTAGTTCCCTGAATATTGCCTCCCAGATAGTAACCACGGTATGATAGCAGTGGACTACATGCCTGTTGACCACAACAGTGCCACTGACATCAGAATGTACTTTGATGCATTACATCTCCTGACTGTATGTTATCCAACAAGTAAAAGGACATGGCACCCTGTTCCACCCCCTCAGTAGCCAAATAAATGTGTACAGTTGCCCTTTTGCCATGTTCACCAATGGATGCCTGCAACAACTCTAGAGTCTGCAAACATACTCCACAAAGGGAATTACCATGCCTTATACACATGCCCTGTATGGACAGACACCACTAACTCCATTGAATACCTGTATAATGCTGTCAATGTAGGTGCAATCACAACCTTGGTTACATAGCCAGGTCTCACCAAATGAGGTCAGGAATGCTACATCAGAAGATAACAATCTGTTTACACAACATGCCCCAGAGACTTCAAGTACACTTCCACATGTCAAAGAACATGCAAGTGGGACATGTGCACAGCCCAGACATTGCCCATGTTATGGAAAATAGATGACATACATGGGAAGGATTGGACATCACTGACCAACCACAATAGAAACCCAGATGAGTGGATGGTGAATACAATACCCACCCTTGGGGACCTCTCCAGGAACTTCACCCCTGAGTCACACTGGGGAGTATTGCCATGTGGCCTGATGCCAAGGTATTCCCTTGGACTAGCCTTGTAGAGCCTTTAGGCCAATTCACCTACTACACACCTGTGAAGCAATGAACCTATGAATCTCAGTACTGGCAAGTGTGTGTGTGTGTGTGTGTGTGTGTGTGTGTGTGTGTGTGTGTGTGTGTGTGTGGAGATGAATGATTTTGAGGCCATTCAAACTCACTACACCTCCCATTGCCCTACTCTGGCATGCCTGCTAATGTTAGTCACCTTGAAATAACCCTTTGGCCATGTTTCAGCCCTATAAGCTCTGTGGCGCTTGAGATAACTGCATAATACTGTAGTGTAGTAAACTAGTTAGGTAAGAGTTCTAATCCTAGTGCTGGCAACTGTGATAATGTGCGTGTGTGTGTCTTTGTTAGCACCTGATTTTGTGGACATTCACACTTACTACACTTCCCTTACCCCTCCTTTAGCACTGTTGCTGATGCCAGTCACTTTCAAAAATACCTTTGGACAGCTGTCCAACATGTAAGTTCTGTGGCACATGTGATAACTGTGTAACACTGTAATAACAATACATAGTCAGGTAGGGGTTTGAAACTCAGTAGTGGTAAGTGTGTTTGTGTGTGTGTCAACAGTATTCTGTTGGGGTGATTGTGTAATATCAGGATCCATTGCAGTGTGAGCTTTGCTACATTTTTATATTATATACGTCTTGCACTAAGGAGTTCTGTGTATACCTCAGGACTGACCGGATTGTTTCAGACTGTCCATGTTTATCGGTCATACTTCTGCTGTATTCCACAGGGTCATTACTGTGATTTGTGTGGTACTTCACTAAGATGATTTTATGATGTCTGTCAGTAATTGATGGAGTACATGTCAGTTTCAGAAGAGCCTTCCTACACAACATGTCTGTTGACAAAACCCCTGTTACTGTAGCAACATTCTACATTTATAACTATAGTACGTACATTACGTTCCCTTGCACTAAGAGGTTGTGAGTTATGTTGCTGAGGTATGGCTCCACTGTGTTATGGGCATATGTTATATAAAAAATAAATAATATATAAATAAATATATATATATATATATATATATATATATATATATATATATATATATATATATATATATATATATATATATATATATATATATATATATATATATAGATATATATATATATATATATATATAGATATATATATATATATATATATATATATATATATATATACATATATATATATATATATATATATATATATATATATATATATATATATATATATATATATGTGTGTGTGTATATCCATATCCTTGTTATGTGTAAACATGAGTGTTATATATACCTTCTCAGATGTATCCCACCATATTTATCTGATATGTATATATTTAGATATAAAAACATGACTGACTCAACACTATTTTCACTAACAAGTAGTAAACAATTGTAGTAGTCAAAGCAGTTGTTCAGTACTATTCAGTATGTGTACTGAATGATATATTTGAAAAAGCAACAGATATTTGTACAGCTTAGTGTTTAAGTGCTGTGACTATAGTCTAGAGGGTCCTGGGTTCAAGGGCTGTTTATTTTGTTGCTAGGCAGAATAAGGACTGTTGGATACACAGTGGTTAAGGCAGTTTTGAGCAGCTTTAAGCAGGTTTCTGTCGCTTTGCGTGCTGGTAAGTGGTGCTAATGTATGGTTAAATGAAAAGGCACTTACACCATGTAGGCTTCACTTACCAGTGTGCAAATCTGCTTAGCACTTACATTTAAGTAATGCTTACTCCTGCTAAGCATAGCTCAGCCCTGGTAACCAGTGATCACATTCCAGTCTGATAAAATAGCAGGGTAATGACATCTTTAATAAGTGTATTTAATTTCATGTACATAACATGCTTCTATGTGCTGTCATTACAGTATCAAGGGGTGTGAGTATACTGTATGGGACACCTGAGTATACATGGCTAGTACCACAATTTTTTCTCTTTGTATGTGTTTCATGTGTTTCATACATGGGTAGTATCCCAGGTTATATGCAGTCACACTTGCATGTATTGTATCATTACGTTATTACTTTTAACAGTGCTTTTCCAAGTAAGAGTAGATTGCAGATTGTAGTACTGGAAACATACACCCCTACATGCAAAGCTGGACTCAGAGTACCGACTATCGTGTTCTTGGTGTGTGAGCTGTAAGTATCTTCTATTGGATATTGATCTGATATGTAGATATTAACTGTAGACTACTATGTGTTTAGGACATGTCATTGAGGACTGCTCTCATGTGGTAATGGCATACCTATCAGTGTCAGATGTCTATCTGTCAAAACATTCATCCTGATGCACAACCTGTTGGCTAGCTAATTTCTGTCTGTCCTCTGTACAGATGTGCACATGTCAGGTATCCATCTTGGCTGCTTACAGGTAATCTCTGATTGACTGACAGTGACATGTCTGCCCAGCTGTGTTATGAATGCCACAGCTAAGAAACCCCACCCTGTATGCACCACATGCCATGGATACCGTAACCAGACTACCATAGTCAACAGAACATGCTTGGATACAGGTCTCTAACCCAGACACTGGCCATGTTATGTAATATATGTTGCATTCATGTCAATTGAAGCACCTCCCTGGTCCTCTGCAAGAAAAAAATCAGATGACTGGATGTTGAATTTAACTGTCACCCAGGTGATCACTCAAGTGGCATTGGTTGATAGATGGCCTGCTGACAAATGTCAGGTCCATGATACCAGTGTACCCACATGCCCTACTCTTCTCATCTCTCTATGGACATTAGCGTGGTATACACCTAGGAACAACTGCACCTATGGACCTCAGTACTGACAAATGTGTCAGTGTGTATTACTGAAAATAACAGTGGCTGTGTGTTTGTAAACTTGTAGTTGAAAATACTCTGAGGGCCTTCATACTCACTACACCCCCATTGCTATACTTAAAAACAGCTGCTTCTGTGATTGACTTTAAATGTACCTTGTTACACACTTCACCCTAGGGGCTACCTAGAGCTTGCAGTACCAGCATAACACTGTTCTACAAATGGGTAGATAGGCATGGGTTACCTTCTGAGTCCTGGCAAATGTGAGTATGTGTGTATGTGTATGTGTGTGCAATTGTGTGTGAGCATGTATATTTGTAGGATTCAGCATTCTAAGGCCACATTCTCCAAATACAATAAACCTTGCCATACATTATAAGGGATGGTGATGTTGCTGACATTAGGAGAGCTATGACAAACCCTCACCCTACTATCTCTGTGGCATGTGCAATAAATGCATATCCGTGTAGTAGCACTGATTAGATAAACAAGAGAAGAGTTTGTAGTGCAGTCCTGGTCAATGTGTGATTGTGGGTATGTCAGAGCATTATCATGGGTTTCAGTGAGTACAATATCCAATGTGGGGTGTGGGTGCTGGCTATACTATCTTTACACCATGGTACCCCCAGTGCATGTCCCAAGGTCCACTGTATGAGGACTGCTGTCACCATCAACCATACAGGTAACTGATTGCACTATCCAGCCCAATGATGCATGTGCTGTGTGAAAAAACTCTGTAACAGTATGGACTCACTGACAAGGAAGTTAGCACTGCTAAACCCAGGTCTGCCAAATGTATCTATGACTGTATGTGTTTATCAATGTGTATATGACAGTATGTCATACTATGTATTGTTCATTAACACCCAATACATCCCCCATTACCATACTGTACAAGGCCTGGTGATGTTCTTCACTTAACAGGAAACTCGGGACACACCTCACCCTAAAAGCTCTGTGGTGTGTGCAATTAAGGCCAAACACATTAGTAACAATAAGTACCTAAGTGGGGGTTTTACTCTCATTGTTGCAACGTAAGTGTGTGTGTATGTGAAGGGATCTACTTCTGTTTGCATAAAATATATGTCCCAGCAGATCAATTGTCTGAGAACTAACTGGCAAAAGGTAACATTTCAAAGCAAGCATCTTGTGGAAATACATTCCATCAAAACTAGTAGTGGATGTGTAAATGCCCTCTTCCCCACTGTATAGCTGTACAGCAGTACTGGAGTTGGTATATGTACATGGGTGTAGTTGTTGTGGGCACAGCCATCCACATTGGGGTTGTTGTTGTGCGTATCCCCCGCTTAGTGTGCTGTTATACTGTACAGTTTATGTTAACAGGTTAAGTAGTTGTTAATCACACTATGTGTGCTTCTATGCCACCCCACACCCTCCAAAGTTGGGGGCTGTGCCACCCACACCAGCACACCTATATTTATCAACTCCAGGATTACACTACATTGGGGAAGAGGACGTATACCCTGCCAGTACCATTGTCAATGATATTAAACTGGGAGACTTATTATTTACTGATGTAATGTTTTGGCAATTTAGTCTTGGTGGAATTACATAGGCCAAAATTAATTCACTGCAAAATGAAGTACATCTGTGTGAACAGTATTCTCTGTGAATTGCGTCAACACCAAAGCCTCTGTGTGTGTATTATTCACAAACATTTGGTGTGTGCCACCCAGTACACTTACCATTGTCCACTGTAGAAGAGTTGCTTACATCAGCCACCATGCACTCACCTGTATACACCCTTCAGACCTATCAGTCATGTGGTACATGCAGTAACTGTTATACAGACCTGACACTTGTGTTCAGCTGTACCCGGGATATGACACAGTCAATGTGTCACTACAGTGCCACACCACTTGTAGGAAAGGACAGCAGACCAACATCGTGCTGACACTTAGGCACCTAGAACACAAACAGAAAATATTATGGAGACCACAATCAGTCAGTGTTAATAACAGCTATAATGCATCATGGCTGGAAAGCTACACACCCTGACATGTAAGCATTAATTATGCCAGCTGAAAATATGTTAAACAGTATTACATTGATAAACCTTAGTATATTCACCCTGTACATCAGAACCATATTAGCATGTCCCCGCATTGATGGTATGGATGACAGGTATGTGGCACAGGTATCAGCATATGGATAGGGTGTGTTGTGGGTTTGCCAGAGGCCTGGGCTTAGGCATTTTGTTGACATCATGTGTGTGGGTTAGGGGATTGTTTATTAAATGGGCTGTGCAGACATGGTGTGTGTGTAGGTATGGAGGTGCCCTAGTTGTGTTGGTGATGTGTGTATGTATGCAGACATTTCTGACATGTGGCTGCCCTATACAGGAGTTTGTTGGACAGTTGCAGACTGTACATGGCAGGGTGTACAGTTTACCATGTCTGGCCACAGACACAGAAACTGTGCCTGCCAAAGGTTCCACGGGCACTACAAGGCAGAATCCCAGATATGATACTCTCTCCCCTGATGATGACACTTGTCCGCTGGATCTGCATCCCTGTTGGGATGGGCCAGGACCACGTGAACATGGCCTGCTGCATTGTGGTGTGGACAGCAACGCCATGCAGTGCTGGTGCTGGTACTGCTACTCCAGGAACATCTGTGAGTTGTTGCATGTCCACGTAGGCCACAACCTGTTGGTGTTGCTGACCTACATCCACATGGCCAACACCCTACTCTCACATCATGCTCTAACATAAACACCACATGGTTGAGGATTCCCACCATCTCACCCAACCGTCTATCAATGACCTCTGCAAAACACCGGTGGGCACATGCAAGATTACGGATGTTGTCACGTACAGTAGGAAGAGTAGCCCACTGGAGCCTCAGACTATCTCTGGTGTAATGTTCTATACATGTTTGTGCCTCCATGATGGCCTGAAACATGCATCTGGTGACACCTGCTGTGGCACATCTGCCAGGGGCATGATGGCCAGCAACCCTCCTACGAGCACCCCTGTATATCTGCCTATGTGGTACCTCGCCGGTCATCTGGCTATGGCTGCCGTGTACAGATACACTTGCCATTGTCACCACACTTCCCTGCCCCATGCCACCACCCGCCAACTGTCCCTCATCTATGGACACTCGTGATGGCGTATGTAGGGGCATTGTGACTGTGTGCAGGGATGGGGTGGATAAAAGTGGGATGTCAACCAGTGGCACATATTCAGCCCCTGACAACCCTGCCTGTGCCTCATTATGCCTATCATCATTGTCAGAGTCTGTATGGACAATAACATCAGTTTGCCTGCAGGAGGGACCCTGACCCACCTCGCCACCTGTGAGGGGCAGACAAGAAATTTAAATTAAAATCAGTACATTATGGCTTACTTCTACATACACACACACACACACACACACACACACACACACACACACACACACACACACACACAGACTTACAGGTGAGGTGGAACAAAGCTATTACATAGACCTCTCATTACCCAACAGTCAACATGCATGACATATGGCACTCAACAGCATGCACTGCAGCCATACTCAATCCTTGTTACCAACATTATACATCTCTGTGATGCATGAGTTGTGTTAGTAGGTGATGCCCCTTCCCCTGGAATACACTGCACCAATGTACACAGTATTGCTGTGCACCTGTACAGCACACTGGCATGTACTGTGCACCATACCTCACAAGTATACACACCATTGCTGAATGTGTATATGTGTGGCAGTTATGTTTGCTCTGTTGCTCACAGCCCCTATGTGTTTGTCTGATGCATACCTGGGATGATATGAGGACTGATGTCAGTAATTAATGCCTGTCCTTTGATTTGCAGATCTCATCATCAGCAGTTTATGTATGTGCAATAAAATCCGGTTACAATAACAACCTTCAAAGCTTGGATATGAGCAGTGTACACAGCCTTGTTGACATGCCAGCCTCTTCTATGATATTCAATGGGGCCACAGTACTGCATTTGTTAACATTACACACACCTGATATGTGACATATGACCTGTGCAATCCAATGCAGTATCAAACAAATGTGTTAGTCGTGCAGATGCTGAATGTGATGCATACAATATGTGGTTTGCATAAGTGTGCACACCCTTAACACAATGGTTTGTTGAAGCACCTGATAAGTGAACTACAGCAGTCACTATTCCTGGAAGGGGTATAATAGCATGGCCCATCTTCACTTGCCATTATTTGGTCACTCTGCCCTACAAATGTCCCCCAACTCTGCCAGATTGCAAGGTCAGCTCATGTGCACAGCCCTTGGAGGTCACACAGTGGCTTCACTATTGCTGTAGAGTCAGGGTTATGTCTGGCACAATTCATAACCTTGACTATGTTCAGATACAGCTATTCATAGCACGCTTTGGATGTATGCTTCATTTCACTGTTGTGTTTCAAGATGACACCCCTCCCCATCCTCAGCCTTATTGCAGATGCTTGACAACTATGAGCCACACATGAGTGTTATTTTGCAGTGTTCCAAATTCCAAACACCATGTCTACCAGCCTAGTTTCAGCTAATGAACAGAAAACCTAAAGATGTACACTAGCACCAGCAAGCTAAATATTGGGGATGGTGGCGTTGAGGTGGAGTGAGGTGTTGCTTGTGCACCACACATATCTTTATGAATACTGTCTGTAGGTTTGAGCCTTGGTCTCATGACACCATTATACATTGCAACACATGCCTTTGGGAGACTTGATGTTATACTTATGCTACATGTAGAGAGCCCTGGATAATGTATCATGTGGGACAACTCTTCCGTCTGATTACCCTAACCCACAGGCCACACTTATGCAGAATCCAGGCAATTGTCAACACAGGTACTGCACAGGTAGTACTTGCTAGACATTCCTGCAAGTCCCTCAGTGTTGCTGCATGTTTCTGGGCAGCCTCCATGACCAGTTTGCAACATGTTTTGTCATCTGTTTTGGATGGGCATCTGTTTATTTTCTACCTCAATGTTGTCCCATACTTCATACACACATAAATGACTGTCTGCACTGTTTGTCATGGTATATGCAATGGTGAGGTAAGGCTACTTTTTCCAATCCTGAGTGCTACCTTTCAGATATCAGATCAATTTCATGTTTTTTAAGCTGTGTGCAAGCCAGGGTTGCATCTGTTGCAGGTGAGTGGGCAAATGTCATGGACATACTTCTTGGACAGTAGACCAAGACTTGGTATAACATTGAGGCCCTGTACTTGATGGAAGGTGTGTACTTAAGAAGAGTGAATGCTGTCAGTACATCACAAGCTGCTTCCACAATATGTTATTTGGAGTGTGTGCACACATATGCTTCCAGTGTTTGTTAAGGTATGTATTCCCCATATTCTAAACTTCAAAATGCATGCACTCAAGGCACTCCTCAGTATGGAGAACATCGATATCTGTGCAGTAACAGAAACCTGGTTTAAGGCTCCAGAGAGCACCCCAGCACTACCAGGCTATAAATCATACCATACATTTCGGCCACAGAACCCAGACTAAAACACAAAAGGTGAGGGTGTAGCCATATTCATCAAGGATACCCACACCTTCTGGTTAGTGGTACAGCACAATGCCTCATAGATCATCCATGTGCAACTAACAATGGGCAAAACTGAAATTCAAATTGTAGCTTGCTACAGATCCCCCACCATGACCCAGGACCCCCATTCCACATTTCTGGAGACACTGGAAAATATGAAGGTCCTATTAAACGCCCTAATATTGGGTGATTTCAATTACCCAAACATTAACTGGGAGAACTACTCAAGTACTAACTCCCTTGCCCAATGCTTCCTAGAATTTATAAACTTGAATGCCTTGGATCAATTGATCAACATCCCCACCAGAGGTGACAACATATTGGACCTGGTCATCCCCAATATGAGAAACTGGTGCTCTACACTGGAGGTCAAACCCTCGCTGGTTAAATCAGACCATAGACTAATCACTCTGGATATCCACATTCCGCCCCCACCCCCAATCAAGGAAACCACCGTGAAAAACTTTTCAAAAGTAAACTTCACGTTACTTAAGACCAAGGTGGAAAGGTTCACAGCCCCCATGCTAAAGGACAACGCTGTCCAAGCTGCTGAATCCTTTGCAAAGGTACTCTATGAGCATCTGCAAGAATGCATGGATCGTGCTATCCCAAGAAAAAGCAAGGCTCACTCCTCCAAGAAAAGGAAACCAGTCTGGTGTACCCCTGCCATAAACAAGCTATACAATAGAAGGAGGAAACTAGTACAGAAAAGAGTAAATTCCCAAGAAGGAAAGACATCCCTGATCAGTATCAGCAAGAAACTACAATCACTCATAAAATCATCCAAGGCTAGCTTCGAAAGACAAATTGCCAAGGACTCCAAAGATAATCACAAAGCGTTCTTTAGCTATGTCAAGAACCTAAGTGGAAACTCTCAGATCTGCTCTGAGTTAGTGCAGAATGGCACAAAATATACTGAACCGACTGATATTGCCAACATTCTGGCAGACAGGTTTAGTGCAAACTTCACCCCCCCTCTCACCTCCTAAAGGGCCCAAAACCATACCAGAAGAATGTAGTGCTCCAGCAATCACTGACACACAGGTTAAAACAGCCCTATCCAAAGCCAAAAATACAGCTTCAGTGGGACCAGATGGTGTCCCAGGCTGGAAAAAACAAAGTACCCATGAACTACCACATACGTGGTAGTCCCCTAAATACAGAAAATGTAATAAGGGATCTGAGGACCCAAGTAGATAGTAATCTCTCCTTTGATAATCATATTGCCAAGGTGCTTAGAAAACCCTTCTATGTGGCCCACCTAATCACAAAAGAGTTCGCATTTAGAACAAAAAGGTTATTGTGCCCCTCTACTCATCCCTCATCAGACCCATCATAGAGCACAATGCCCCATTTGGGATGTACCTTACAAGACACCTGCAACAGCTGGGAAGACCACAGAAGTACCTCACCAAGAGGATTTCTGGCCTCAAACATATGCCCTATGTAGCCCGACTGAAGAAACTCTAGCTGTACTCAGTTGCATACCACTTACTCAGAGGTGATCTCTGCCTGACATACAAGGCCATGTCCAACCCAGAATTGATGGACATGCTCCACCTAAAAAAAAAACAAATCCCCAAGAGCCATACGCTCTAGGGATCTAAACCTCACCACAATGATAAATAGGACATACTGGAGGGATAGATTCCTGTCCCAGAGACCCCCCATGCTTTGTCACAGGATTCCAATCTACATTAGGCAGAGCCCCTCGCTAACACTCTTCAAGAGAAACCTTGACAAGTGGATAGGAAACAAAATAATTACCACGGGGATCACTGCAGTGGCTCTGATGGACAGAGGCACGGGGAACTAATGGCTCTGTTGGACCGAGGCACAGGGAACTAATCTAAGGGGGCGGCGAAAGCCAACACATTCTGACTAAGCTTATAGATGCCCTCAGGCAGATAGCCTAGTACTTACCTATGAACCTATGAACCTATTTGTTGTCCTAACATAGGACTCCATACTACACATTCATTGCTCATGTTAGGATCACATTACAGGTAGTAAAAGGTGTGGAATGTGGTATTGTGATTTGCCATTGTTTATATCAGGAGAAGTTGCCATTGTAATAGTGGTTCATACACTGTTGTAGCCGCTGTATAAGTTTCAGACATGTCCCTACTGTAGGCCATTTGTCCCACCATTATGTTCATTTCTGTCCACACATCTTGCACTGATTGGTGGTTAGGTATACTGCAGGACTCTTACATACCCTTCAGATATGCCACCATGGTGACCACTGTGATGCAGTGCAGTTAAGACCAACAATAAGTGAATGTGTACAGCATGCATTATGGGTACATGTGTTAAATGTGTGCATGGGAAATAGCATGGCCATAACATGGCCGATGTATTGGCAAACCTGAGCAAAACAACTCCATACTCACCAGATACAGGCTGCTGCCCCAATTGTATACCAGAGGGACCTAAATAGTTGTGAGAGAAAAGTAATGTCAGTAGCCACACCTGTGGCATTGGTACAGGGTGGGAGCACCATTTCAGCACATTGACAGTACAAACACACAATACTAGAGATTATGCACATCTGTTCATTACTACACTGCAGCAACAGACTATCTAATCTGGCATATGCATGTAGATACTTTACAGATGAAAATGGATGAGCAACAGTGGTCTATTAATGTTCCCTGGGGCCTTACCTGCATGCTCCTCATCCATTGTGTCAGTGGCACCCACCTCCACAATGCTGTCTTCAGCCTGCTGGCTTGGCTGGTGGGCGGGTGCACCAAGGCTGGTGAGGAGCTCCTCGGCATGTGTCAGTGGGGCCTGAATGGCATGACCCCCACCTGTGGCTAGCTTGTCTCTCCTAACTGCAGCAGCATGCTGACGTGCATGGAGGATCAGATCTGTGCATTGATGCCGCACCTGCTTATAATTTCGGTTGTGCAGGCTGACATCGTTTACCCTGTGGACGTGCTCATTCCACAGGGCGGTCTTCTCCTGCAGATCCTGGGCCTTGCAGCTGAAGAGGATGGCATGATGCATGATGATGTACTGGATGATTGCATTGTTTTCCAGGTTTGTGAATTTGGGCAGATATTCCCAGGGCATTGTACCTGGAACAACAAAATAAAAAAGAACACAGATATGTTCAACTGTTGTAATATAAGCAATAAAATAAAGTGCAGCAAAGCTTTCAGGTTTCCCCTTCCTCAGTGCTATACTGCCAAAAATAATCAGCTCATTTAAATAATGGTAATAAAATTATGTGACACAGCCAACCAACAAGACAATGAAGATAATAACTGATGCCATATACAAATCTGTACATACAAGTAGAAATTTCTTTTTATAGACTATAAAAGGTTATTTAAATACATTAAAAATCATAAAAATTCAATGCAAAGCATGTTGTTTTTTAACTAAGACAGGTTTTATACTCACCTTATTGTTAATGCCAGGGTAGATACCTGCCTGTAGTCTCACTACCCAAGAATATTCAACATTCTCCAACAAGTTATTGATGTCACCCCCCTCATATTGTTATAAATTACTTTAATGACCCTGAACTTGAATCTATGTTCATTATTGTTTTCAGCTATATGTTTGGCCAATGCATTAGTATGTATATTTCTTCTGATTTTGGACTTGTGCTCTATAATATGGTCCTTTAATCTCCTAGTACTCTTACCTACATAAAATGAGGAACATTTAATACAGGTAGCCAAATATATTATAAAAGATGTATTACAATTCGCATAACAGTCAAATTTATACACATATGCAGTGTTAGGATGAATAAACTGAGTGTTTGTGACTACATCCTCACAACAACTACAATTATGACAAAGGAAAGTGCCTTTCTTATTGGTATTATATTTGACATTACTTTCATTTAATTTAGTCCTTAAAACACAACCTCTGTCTAAGATTCCTTTTTTTTCTTAAAGGCAAAACTGGGTCTATCTGTAATAGTTTGTTTTAGTTTTGGCATTGATAATAACATATTCCAATTCTTTCGTATAACTTGTTCAACTTCCTTTGTTTTAGTATTAAAAGCGTAACATATCTAACTGTGTGGCCATTAGTTGTATCATTATTCATCCTACAACCTCTTTCGCTGAAATATGGGGCGTTGTCATCCACTCTCCCTTTCATCACATCTTTAGCCATATAGCTAATATTTTCTCTGTTATACCCTCTCTCTACAAATTCCAGTCCCATAGCCTCCATCTGCTCATTACAAAGATGCTCATTAGTATTAAGTCTGCTTACCCTACAGACTTGGCTTTTAACTATGTCTTTGAATGTATGGGGAGCATGCATACTACATCTATGCGTGGATCTATTCACATGCACTAGTATTTTTGTGCACACTTGTATGTAACTCTCCATTTTCTAGAAATAAATTAATGTCCAGAAATGCTATGCTGTTATTTGATGAACACAACTTAAAGCATAAAAAATTAATAGTTTCTTCCAAGGACAGTATCTTCTTCTTCTTCATCTTTTGGCTTTTCCCAGTTAGGGGTCGCCACAGTGAAACTCCGGTCCACTAATGATTGGCAGTAGATTTTTACAGTGCCGAGGTGCCAGCTCGACGTGCAACCTTCAATGAAGGAATGCCCTATGCATGTCTTTTGAATGCCACTCGACCATGGGGAGGACATGCAGACTCCACACAGAAGGCGCTCCAGCCGAGAATCAAATGGGAGAACCTCTTGCTGGGAGGTGACAATGCTACTGCTGCACCACCATGGCTTATAACCACAGCATACACATACTATGGGTAAAATATAAAGCAACTACCATCAGCCCACACACAGTATAAATCTCTGTAATTCATCAGCCATACCTTTCCATAAAAGGAAGCAGTCGCCCACAAATCTTTTATAGAGCAATATATTTGCATTGCAAAAATCATTATCAGTATAAATGAATTTACTTTCCCATAGATTTAAAACAAGATTTGGTAAGATTTGGTATACATTGGCCATTGGAGTACCCATGGCCACCCCAGAAACTTGCAGATATGATTTTTCATTAAAAAGAAAAATATTGTTGTTAAGAATAATATCAATTAATTCACACACAGTAGCTATTTTCATTACTATCAAGTCAATATTACAGCTTAATAATTCACAAATACATTCCAGTCTAAAATCATTTGGAATTACTGTAAACAAAGAGTTTATGTCCAGTGTTGCCATAATAAATTGGTCCCCTTTATTGGTGCTGTTCCAAGCAAATAATTTCTTCAAAAACTCACGAGTCCTTCATTACACTTTTACATCTCATTGTATATTTACTTAAAATATCTTGTGTATATATATATATATATATATATATATATATATATATATATATATATATATATATATATATATATTGATAGGGGTTCAGTAATTCAACCCCTCCCCTGATACAATCTGTCTGAGTGGGGGTTGGTTAGTGATTTATGTATTTTAAGTAAACCATATATAATAGGCAACAGTGGACAAGAAACAGTAAAAAACGTAAACTCTTCTAAAGTAAAGTAATTTTGTAATTGTAAATCATAAATAAACAAATTAATATCAGAAATGCATTTTTTATAGGTTCATAGGTTCATAGGTTCATACTAGGCTATCTGCCCTAGGGCATTTATAAGCCTAGCCAGAGTATGTTTGGCTTTCGCCACCCATTTTAAATTAATTTTGCTATGCCCTTTTTCGAGGTTAGTATACTGTGCCTCTGTCTAACAGTGACACAGAAGTGATGCCCGGGGTAAACCTATGATCTCCCATCCACTCATCAAGATTCCTCTTGAAGAGAGTCAATGAGGGACTCTGCCTAACCTGGACTGGGATTTTATTCCATAGTGAAGGGAGCCTCTGGGTTATGAATCTGTCCCTCCAGCATGTCCTATTTATTTCAGTGCTTTATTAAAGTAAGGCAGTTGAATGTGTGTGCACACCCTTACACTGATATGTTGTGTAAACACCTGATGAGATGATTACAGCATCCATTTGTCTTGGATTTGTACTCTAACGTTATATCACATCTTCACTTAGCAGTGGTTGCTCACCTTCCATGAAACAGCTTTGTTTCTTTTTCAATAGAATTGTACAGGTTATGGGTCACATTTGAGGTGAGAAACGTTTTGACATGATTTTCTGTGGTCTCATTGGCATACAGCACAAAGACCTGGAATTCCAACAGGGGTGCGTACACTTTGATATCCAGTGAATATGGGTGTTGATATAGCTGCTAGTGGTAGGCATGGACAGTGGGTCATAACACAGTTGTACACTTCTCTGATTACTACTGGATAAGCATGCCTGCTGTAGTACCCATATTAATGTCATGGCAATGCAACAGTCAGTAGCAGTACACATTGTATTTTGTTGTATGCAGTGACCATGGTATTACACAAGTGCAACATGCACATCCCATTTTCTGGACTGCTTGTGACCCATGTTATTACTTTTGTGCCTTTCAGCTGAACATACGCATACATACACATGCTCAAGGGACACCTGGTACACATTTCTGTTCTATGTCATTACGGCACACTGTGTTTACAGTCTTGCAGTTCATTCATACATCTCAACCTGATATCCCAGGACTTCTGGTCATTGGTCCACATCACTGGGTGACAAAACAAGGAAGTCAATTTTGATAAAGTATTAATATAGCTGCCATAACACAAGTATATGTATAAGTGACTACAGATATCTGTCACGACTGTGAACATTGTCCAGAAAAACACTGTACAGTTGAATGTTATTAATTCAATATATCACATGCAATTTAACACACACATCTGCAACAGTGCTTTACTATGCTCATCCCCTATATAGCTATCCTAGATTTACAATACAAACATGTATAATACTCATATTCACAGGTAACATATGGATATGGGCAACATCCCATTAACTGGCCTAGCAGTGGTAGAGACACAAGTGTTTGACAGACACTCTAGTGGTTGCCATATGTAAGCTGTCCTTTCACAGGATGTGTCAGGCTCCTCAGCTGTGACCCAACCTATCCACCTCTTAAAGCATCACATGTGGACAAAGCCTAACATGGGGGGGGGGTATATAGGGACAGATCGTAGATATGCCTAATACAAACCTATAAAATTTGTAGCACATTTTAGATTACTGTGACTGTTCTAAAGGGGGTGGAGTCTGAAACTCATGTGTCTGTCATGACTTCATTACTTCCACCTTCAGCTATTTGCCAGAGTAATATAGATGTTTTTAGGAACAGAACAAACACTATGATGGCTAAATCTTGACATTCTGTGCAGATCTGCACAGTTGACAGTTATGGCCCACTGCAGACAAAGCCAGATGCTATATCCATAGGATTTGTTCAGCAGGACATCATTACAAGTAGCAAGTATTGATGGCACATATAATTATTTCAAAATCATCTATCCCATTATTAAAGACCAAGTACTACATTCAATTACATGCTTACATGTTTCACATGTATAGTTTATATTTAGGTTCCCTCTTTGTACAGAATGTCGTCTTGTTTCTTATTTCTTATTTGAGGTTTTGTTTATGTGTTTTTTTTTTTGGTGTGTGTCTCTATCTCCACTACTGGGATCGAGCTTGTTTGAATAGTTTGAAGCATGGCTTTTGTAGGTGATTCTCATGTTCAGGTGATGGCCTCTGTACCAATTGCTGTTCCCTACTTGCTAATTTCATGCAGGCAGCTGTGTAGTTCTTCCAGTAGCCAATGTCATAGCAACCCACTACTATAAATAACTACATCATGTGGGCATTGTCTCTTTATCTTTCCTGTATGGAAAACATCCTTCATGTGTGGGGGCAGCAGTGTTACAGACAGCATGTAGGAATACTTCCTACAACAGGGCTTGTGGATACAGGCCAACTACATGTTTGTATAAGGTCCCAGACCTGGAGACAGTGTGTGAGTATTACTGTTATATGCATTGAATACTGCTAATTTTACAGGGTCTGTGTGTACATGTTAGTTTTGTATGGAATGCAGTCTGTCTGCATAGCTCTCAACTGTGGGCCTATCAACATAATAGCCAGAGGATTGGCTATGTTTTGTCTGTTCCCCACACAGGTCTTGTCCCTGACTTATCAGTGGCATTCTCTCTGTTGATTGCTTTCAGTACATGGTAACATCCATTTGTGTTTCTGATTTCATATTCCTGAGTAAGGGTATGCTGCAACCAATCCTGTAACACCAGCAACTTTCACAGTGTATAATAACAGCAATATTTCAAATATGGCCCTATATTTCAGCCTCTGTCCTCTACCTATACACCAGGCTTTGTCCAGATGTCATGCAGTAAGAGGTTGATAGGTATGGTCTATCATTATTTAGTGCTGATATTCCTGCTATCATTCCAGTGATGTGGACTCCCATATAAGTTGTAGGGTAGGGTCCATATATATGAGTGCTACAGCTGGACAAACGTGTGACCCTGTACAGTCTGGAGGTCAGTGTATACAGAACACTGTTGTATGCCCTTGTAAGACATTTTATGGGGAAGGGGTATTAAATGTTTTTAACCGAGGCTGTTACAACATGTGAGATGTATCAGTAATAAGAAACATAAAGGTATATGGCTGTACATTTTCATACATTTCACCATAGGAACAGTGGTGGGCTAGAGCTTACTATCCTGCACACAGTTCTGTTTGTCAGTGTAATAATGATGTTTTAAGTTAAGCATTGTTATGTAATGGATACATTTATATTGTGACAATTAATACTTTTCCCCCTAGGGGGTTGACTACAGAGTGAAATTGGAGGCTGTGGAACTACATCTGTAATTAAGTCCTGATTGAGTCTTATCTTCAAGGGAAGTGTGTTTTTGACTGTTGTACTACTTGAAGGCTTTAGCCTAGACAGCAAAGTATGTTATGTTTTACAGATTACTGTATCATATACATATCACTACCTGGTTATACCTCATACCATGCTTTTCGGCCCCAAAACTTGGACCAAACCACAAAAGGAGGGGGAGTATCAATATTTGTCAAAGATACCCACACCTCCAGGTTGGTGGCACAGCACGAAGCATCAGAGACTATCCATGTGCAACTAACAGTGGGTAAAGCTGCCTTCCAGTTTATAGCCTGCTACAGACCACCCTCCCAAACCCAGGATCCCCACTCGGCCTTCCTGAGAACACTGGAAAATATGAAGGTCTCTCCAAACACCATTATATTGGCCGACTTCAACTACCCAAACATAGACTGGGAGCATTACTCTAGCTCCAACACCCTAGCCCAAAGGTTCTAGAATTTATAAACTCAAATGCTATGGAACAACTTGTTACCACTCCCACAAGAGGGGAAAACATACTGGACCTGATCATCACCAACATGGGAACTCTATGCTCCAGACCAGAAGTGTATCCCTCACTGGTAAGATCAGACCATAAACTAATCTCACTGGATATTCACATCCTGACCCCACCCCCTGCCCAGAAATCCACAGTGAAAAATCTTCTCTAAAGCAAATTTTTGCACTCCTCAAAACCGAGGTGGAATCCTTCAAAGCCCCCGGGCCTGTGGAAAATACAGCCCAGACTGCAGAATCCTTTATAAACGCATTCTATGAACACCTTCAGGAATGCATGGATCTTGCAATCCCAAATAAAACCAAGACCCAATCCTCCCAAGGCAGACGTCCTGTCTGGTGGACCCCAGCCATAAACAAACTATACAATAGAAGGAGGAAGCTACTACATGATAGAGCAAAATCCCAAAAAGGAAAGGCATCTCTGATCAGTATTAGCAAAAAACTACGGGCACTCATAAAATCGTCTAAGGCAAGCTTCGAGAGAAAAATTGCACAGGACACTAAGGATAATAACTGACTCTCCAGCCGACACAAGCATCCTCCAAAAGGGCCTCATAGAAACAGACAACTGGTGCCAGAGCCATGACCTCAAGCTAAATGCCAAAAAGTGTATAGTCATTCCCTTTGGCAAAAACAAAGTGCCCACAAATTACCACATAGGTGGTAATCCATTAAGTACAGAAGAAGTAATTAGGTACCTGGGGACCCAAGTTGATAGCAATCTCTCATTTGACAACCATGTGGCCAAAGTGGTTAGAAGAACATTTTATATAGCCCACCTAATCATGAAGGGATTCACATCTAGATCAGGGAAGGTCAACATGACTCTTTATGCATCCCTCATCAGGCCCATAATTGAGTACAATGCCCCTTTTGGGATGTACCTTACCAGACACCTGCAGCAACTGGAAAGCCCCCAAAAGTACCTCACCAAGAGGATCAAAGGGCTCAAACAGATGCCATATGCTGCCTGGTTAAAGAAACTCCAGCTCTACTCAGTGGCATACAGCCTGCTCAGAGGCGATCAGTGCCTGACGTATAAAGCCATGTCCAACCTGGAATTAATGGACATGCTGCACCTCAGAAAATCCAAATCCCATCGAGCTACGCGCTCGAGAGACTTGAACCTCAGCACTGAAATAAATAGGACATGCTGGAGGGACAGATTCGTAACCCAGAGGCTCCCTTCACTCTGGAATAAAATCCCAGTCCAGGTTAGGCAGAGTCCCTCATTGACTCTCTTCAAGAGGAATCTTGATGAGTGGATGGGAGATCGTAGGTTTACCCTGGGTATCACTTCTGTGTCACTGTTAGACAGAGGCACAGTATACTAACCTCGAAAAAGGGCATAGCAAAATTAATTTAAAATGGGTGGTGAAAGCCAAACACACTCTGGCTAGGCTTATAAATGCCCTAGGGCAGATAGCCTAGTATGAACCTATGAACCTATATGTTTTCTTTGAGAGTTGCATTAATCAATTATGTATTTCAAACACCTAAATGCTATAAGAAATGGCATAAGCAACTGAAATAGTATACAAATAAACATTTATATGCATGCAAACTGTGTGGTGTCATGTCTTTTGCATTGTGTGGGTATATGTTTCATGCAATAATTCTCATTTGTAGGAAAGAATCAGACACTGGCCATTTGAAAAGGTGGCAACTGTTGGAATAATGGCTGTTTGATATTCTGTACACCTTCTATATATACTCTCTTTATATATATGCATATGTATGTATATATTTTTATATGTGTGTATATATATATATATATATATATATATATATATATATATATATATATATATATATATATATATATATATATATATATATACACACACACACACACACGTGTGTATGTGTGTGTGTGTGTGTGTGTGTGTGCGTGTGTGTGTGTGTGTATGTATCATTAGAATGTTTAGTGCTTCCACATTGTACATTCCCTATGGTAGACTGACAGTTCTGCACGACATGTTAGAGAAATCATCCCATGTTACAGCTCAGATGACTTAGTGGTAACTTGCTGTGACTATTTTATGCAGGGTCTTGACATGCAAGGGCTGGTTATTTTGTTGCAAGGCAAAACAGTTCAGCTGTGGAGGAAGGGATAACGGCAATAATTACAAGAGGTCCCTATTTTGGGCCCCTTCACCCCCCATTTACAGTGCCTTTGGTCAGATGTTTTGCAGTGAGAGGTTCGGGGTGGTGATCCAATGTCCGAATGCACTACATGTATATATATATATATATATATATATATATATATATATATATATATATATATATATAAACACTTGAAAAAGAACAGCAAACAGGAATAAACAAAAAGGTGCCCAGAAGAGACGAGGTCCAATAAACTGTAACGTATTTTATTCAGGCGAAAATAAAACAGCGTTTTCGCTTCTATAACAACAGAAGCTTCATCAGCATGTCACCAGTTACAGGCGCCCATAATTTTAAATCCACAAGAAGCATGTGACTAGTACAACTAGTTACAGGTTTAAAGGGAAACAATACTTTTGATTACAAAAGTCCATTTAAAAATGGTAGTGGGTCCCAAAAACCGGATAAGTTGTTGATTACACTTACAAATACAACAACAAATACCTACAAGGCAAAAGTATTAAGTTTAAAAAATATTAAAAATATTAAAAATAATGTATATAGTACTTTAAACCATGTTCAAGCACCTAGAGAACCTTAAAAACATGTAGGTCAACCAAAATACCATTTATACCAATTGGTGAACCAAGTCTTGTCACCAAGAAAAGACAATGTGGGAATAAGCTGTGGACATTATTTAACCAACCATGTCAAAGCATGATGTTTAAAAAGACCCCGTTATATATAAGGAGAACCATAGCTACTAACCTTATATAGTATGGTATGATGTTTTACAAAGGGGAACTAGTTATTTTATACAAAATTGTTTTAAAACAAATTGTTTTATTTTATACAAAAAGGATGGTTTAATAATCCCATTATCTTGAATAGCTCTTGTACTTTAAAATAGAGGCTATATTACAATTGTCGTTTAGACCCGGGAAAGAGAAGGCATCCAACTGTAGTTGCCATTCTAATTCCCGGGTCTCTAGAAGCAATGACTGTGGACCACCTCTTTTATCACAAAGGACTTGGTCAATGCCCATGAATTTGAAGTTATGGCCACCGTTATTCAGTATGTGTTTAGAAAGGGCATTGTCGCTCTTCTGATTCCTAATGGCGTATAGATGTTGGTAAATACGGTCCTTAAAGCGACGGTCCGTCTTACCAACATAGAACGCGTTGCAGCATTCACAAAAAGCTACATACACAATAGATTTAGTGTTGCAGTTGATCCTGTGGTTAATGGTAAACCTCCTTTTACCCGTAGTAAAGGAGCTACCTACCCGTAGGTGTATGCACCATTTGCAACACCCACAGGTGGTAGTACCCCTATACTTGACCATAAGATCTGCAGAGCTGTTCCTCTGTAACAATTCCTTAAGGTTAGAACCTTTCTTGAAAATGAACAATGGAGTATTACCAAGCTTCTCATATAACCCTGTGTTAATGATGAAATACCAGTTCTTGCGAATAATGGAGCAAATTAACCCAGAGTCCAAGCTAAATGGAGAAACAAAGGCGGTACTAAAATTAGGTTTGCTACAAACCTCCACACCCTCCAAATTAACATCAAGGAGAGTGGGTGAATTCAATGATGACTGTGAAAGGTTATTACTCAACCCTTCTTGTTCCCTACATAACAGCAATGGAAGATAAACACCCTCCCTCCGTTTTGATGAAACTTCACAAGTCAAGTCAAGTATAAGCTCCTCAGGGTACCCCCGCCTCCTGAACATGCCCGCAAGTAACGAGCATTCTTGTTCGAATGCATCAAGAGTGGTACACATGCGTGCAGCCCTTACTAGTTGCCCTTTAACAATAGATCGTTTCTGCCTCCAAGGATGGCAACTGGTAAAATGTAGAAAAGTGTTACAATAAGTTGCCTTCCTATGAATGGATGAGCAAAATCTATTGTTGTTGTTATCCTTGTGTAGGTGAACATCAAGGTAATCAATACTACAAGTTGAAAATTGATGAGTGAATTTCAAAAAGTCTGATGTAGAGTTCATGTGTGTTAAGAGATTGGTAGCATCAATTTCGTTACCCTGAAATAACACAAACACATCGTCAAGAAAACGAGTGTAAAATCTAGATCTCTGGGCAAAAGGGGGGTGATTGAACAGGTAGTGTTTCTCCCAAAAAAAGTATTGTTTCCCTTTAAACCTGTAACTAGTTGTACTAGTCACATGCTTCTTGTGGATTTAAAATTATGGGCGCCTGTAACTGGTGACATGCTGATGAAGCTTCTGTTGTTATAGAAGCGAAAATGCTGTTTTATTTTTGCCTGAATAAAATACGTTACAGTTTATTGGACCTCGTCTCTTCTGGGCACCTTTTTGTTTATATATATGTATATACATATATATATATATATATATATATATATATATATATATATATATATATATATATATATATATATATATGTGTGTGTCTGCATATATATATGTGTGTATATATATATATATATATATATATATATATATATATATATATATATATATATATATATATATATATATAGGTATACATATACATATATAAATACATTTTCCCTACTGCTGAATGGCTGTGCTGCATGATATGTTTGAGAAATTCTCACATGTATTTACAGCTCAGGTGGCTTAGTGATAACTTGCTGTGGCTATGGTGTGCAGGGTCCTGGGTTTGAGACTTGCAAGGGCTGATTATTTTGTTGCTGGGCAGAACAAGGGCTGTTGGATACAGAGTGATTAAGGCACTTTTAAGTAGTTCAAGAATATAAAACAAATAACAACACCGCTGAGCAAAACAATGGAGGATATCAAAGAGGCAGAAGGAATAACAATCCAAATGCAACGACCAGTAAAAATAATAATCCAGCGACCAGTGAATGTATTGATCCAAGGACAAGCAAAGTTGAATAAAAACATTCAACTTTGATCAATAATATTCTTGAGTTCCTGGTCATCGCTGAGCATTCACTCCGCTGGTTCGATCATTTTTTAACTTTTAAGTAGTTGTTAGCAGGTTTGCACGGTGGTAAGCAATGCTAATTTCCAGTTAAATATGCTTGCAGACAGCCTTAAAAGTGCTTAATCTGTGTAGGCATTGCTTAGTGCCACACAAAAGACTTAATCATGCTTACTACTGCTTAAAAGTGCTTATTCCTGCTTACCCTCCTTCTAATTCCTTTAAAAGAAAAGAAAAATGGGGTGATAGGAAAGTAGTGAAAAAGGGGGCATGCAGTGGGAAAGACAATAGGGAAAGTAGCTAGGGATGTGCAAGACGGGTTTAGGGAAGGTCCATAGCTTTCCATTTTCAACAGCTGTGCATATATACTGAATCTGGAGGTATATTTGAACACTCACACCCCTGACAGAGGGGTGAGGGCAACAATAATGTGTTGTGAAACCAATTAGACCAGATTAGGTGTCCAGTGGACATGTGTGTGAAATGGACAGCTATGTATGGGGCAACATTTTTTGGGGGGAACAGATTGCCCTTTTTTTAAGGTGAGAGTGGGATGTTGGGGAAGGATAGTAGGTATATTTGGGGAGGTATGTTGGGTAGGAAGACAGACAAAGCAGACAAGACAGCATACAGCTGCAGTATATGACATGTGGGGGTTAAACACCTTGGAAGGGGAGGAGTGTTTGGAAATCAGTAGCCCATGAGCCCCCAAATGGAAACAGTGGGACTGAGGTCCCCATCCATGGGCAGTCACCACTGCACCTTCATGGCTCCAAAGGTGGCTGTGCTGGGGGCTGAGCTGGAGGTGCTGGCTGACTCTCTAATTGTGCCACGCAACCCTCAAGCTGGCATAGCAGATCTCCAAACTCCTTTTGGAGCTCGCTACGCACCAAACCCCGGATCTGGCTTCAGGTGACATGATCCTGTCTGCTCCCACTCACGGGGGGACAAGCCCCATCTCCTGAGGTGGTTTCACCCAAAGGTGGTGCAGAATCAGTGGACGCGGAGGTCCCGGGGGTGGGTCCCAGACATGCTGGGGCCTGGTGCCATGGCCAGATGAGGTGGGAGAGGTGGGTCCCTTGGGACCGGCCTTCCCAAACGTGCTGTGGTGTTACAGTTTTAGAACATATGTGGGCTAGTAATAGTCAACACAATCTAGGATTAGTTATAACAGCATTCATAGACATTCCCATTAACCCAAAACAACAGATATGGAACAGTTGCATAGCAAACAGAACACATGCATATATGGAACCACAGTGGTCATTACAACAGCATGCAGGTTACATTGATAGCAACAGGCCACCAATGATAGTATTTCAACATGGAACATTAATAGAAACACATTTCAATATTTGTTGAACAATAGGACATATGTCCCAACAGTAGGTTTGGTGTAAAACATACCCATTGATTTGTGTGTTTAGATTATTGTTGCAGACATGGTGGAGGGAGAGAGAGATGTCAATTAACAACTTGTATATCCTTGCAGTACTCACAACTTTAAAGATCACTGCTCTAATCATTACTCTACAGGTATTATTATTACAATGCCATACGGCCTTGGTTTGGGCAGTGGTATGTTTGTACACAGTGTATACTTCAACTGTCTTATAGCTAAATTCTACTTCTCCTACCTGGTAGATATGTGGAGGGGAATGGTTGTTAACACTTCCTGACTGTTTCTACACATATTCCCAGATTCCTAGTTATAATTCTGCACATATCTCTCAACCTCTTAATGCAAACAATCTGTACAAAGCTTGACAAACTGGGGGTACAAATAGGGACATATTTTAAATATTGCTCTTATAAGTGTAAGTTGCTAGCGTAACAGGATTTGTTTTAATATACATTTTCTGAATGATCTGAAGTCTGAAATTTAAATGTATGTCATTATTTAGTGACTACAATCCTGAGATTATCCTAGTGATTTTCCAGGAAAATAGAGGAACACGCCAAAATATGAGACAAATATCTGGACATTCTGCAGAAAACTGTACAGTTGAGAGGTATGATTATTCATACAGCTTACTACTATTCCCCAGATTCAAACCATGGCTGTGTGTGCTAAAATTACGACACTTTGTGTTTCATCAGAGTGAGCTATCTAGAAAGTGCTGGCTCCTCTATCAGTGTTTTCTATCTAAGTCTGTCTTGGTTGCACACTTTGACCTTGTAATTACTTTCTTATACAGACATTCCTTGACATATTTTTTATGTAGCACAGTATGAGAAACAGTTGGCACAACAGTACTATTTACATACCAGATCTTGGTGAATGCAACATGTAAGGCTATACAATACCAGAGTAAACACAACCAGTCCAGGATTTAGAACTTTATTGCCAGGCAGTTACACTTTTAGTTAGGCAGCATAGGACGGTGGTTTGTAGGATGACATTGGTGATCAATAAGAGGAGGAGGAGTGTGAGGGCAGCACCAAGGATCAAATGGTGGAAATTGAAAAAGGGTAATTGTGAGGTGGAGTTCAGGGAAGAGTTAAGACAGGCACTGGGTGGCAGTGAAGAGTTACCAAATAGCTGGGTAACTGCAGCAGAGCCAGTAAGGGAGATGGCTAGAAAGGTGCTTGGTGTGACATCTGGAAAGAGGAGGGAGGACATGGACACCTGGTGGTAGAATGAGGAAGTACAGGAGAGTATACATAGAAAGAGGTTGGCAAAGAATAAGTGGGATTGTCAGAGAGATGAAGAAAGTAGACAGGAGTATAAGGAGATGAGGTGCATGGCAATGAGAGAGGTGGTGAAGGCTAAGGATAAGGCGTATGAAGAGTTGTATGAAAGGTTGGACACTAAGGAGGGAGAAAAGGACCTGTACCAATTGGCTAGACAGAGGGACCGAGCTAGGAAAGATGTGCAGCAGGTAAAGGTGATAAAGGATAATGAGGGAAACATACTCAAGCGAGGAGAGTGTGTTGAGCAGATGGACAGAGTACTTTGAGGGGCTGATGAATGAAGAGAATGAGAGTGAGAGAAGGTTGGATGATGTGCTGATAGTGAATCATGAAGTGCAGTGGATTAGCAAGGAGGAAGTAAGGATAGCTATGAAGAGGATGAAGAATGGAAAGGCTGTTGGTCCAGATGACATACTTGTGGAAGCATGGAAGTGTTTAGGTGAAATGGCAGTGGAGCATTTAACTAGATTGTTTAATGAAATCTTGGAAAGTGAGAGGATGCCTGAGGAATGGAGAAAAAGTGTTTTGGTACCGATTTTTAAGAATAAGGGTGATGTGCAGAGCTGTAGTAACTATTGGTCAGTCACAGCATGAAGTTATGGGAAAGAGTAGTGGAAGCTAGGTTAAGAAGGGAGGTGATGATTAGTGATCAGCAGTATGGTTTCATGCCAGGAAAGACCACTACCGATGCGATGTTTGCTCTGAGAGTGTTGATGGAGAAGTACAGAGAAGGTCAGAAGGAGTTGCATTGTGTCTTTTTAGACTTAGAGAAAGCATATGACAAGGTGCCTAGAGAGGAGTTGTGGTATTTTATGAGGAAGTCGAGAGTGTCAGAGAAGTATGTAAGAGTGGTACAGGATACGTACGAGGGTAGTTTGACAGCGTTGAGGACTGCGGTGGGAGTGATGGATGTGTTTAAGGTGAAGGTGGGATTACATCAAGGATCAGCTCTGAGCCCTTTCTTATTTGCAATGGTGATGGACAGGTTGACAGATGAGATCAGACAGGAGTCCCCATGGAGTATGATGCTTGCAGATGACATTGTGATCTGTAGTGAGAGTAGGGAACAGGTGGAGGAGACCTTGGAGAGATGGAGATACACTCTAGAGAGATGAATGAAGGTCAGCAGGACTAAGACAGAATATATGTGTGTGAATGAGAGGGAGAATAGAGGAATGGTGAGGATGTAGGGAGTAGAGGTGGCGAAGGTGGATGAGTTTAAATACTTGGGATCAGCAGTTCAGAGTAATGGTGAGTGTGGAAGAGAGGTGAAGAAGAGAGTACAGGCAGGATGGAGTGGGTGGACAAGAGTGACAGGAGTGATTTGTGACAGACGAGTACCAGTAAGAGTGAAAGTGAAGGTCTACAAAAGGGAAGTGAGACCAGCTATATTATATGGGTTGGAGACAGTGGCATTGACAAAAAGGCAGGAGTCAGAGCTGGACATGGCAGAGTTAAAGATGTTAAGATTTGCACTGGGTGTGACAAGGGTGGACAGGATTAGGAATAAGTATATTAGAGGATCAGCCCAGGTTGGAAGGTTTGGAGACAAAGCCAGAGAGGCAAGATTACGTTGGTTTGGACATGTGCTGAGGAGGGATGCAGAGCATATTGGGAAAAAGATGCTAAGGATGAAGCTGCCAGGTAAAAGGAAAAGAGGAAGGCCTAAGATAAGGTTTATGGATCTGGTGAGAGAGGACATGCAGGTGGTTGGTGTGACAGAGCAAGATGCAGAGGACAGGAAGAAATGGAAACAGATGATCCACTGTGGCAACCCCTAATGGAAGCAGGTGAAAGAAGAAGAGTTACACTTTTATTTAAATATGACCTATATGGGACTAATACTGTCATATTGTCTGGTTTATTCAGTAGAAACCATACACATTTTTTTATAGTGCCAGGTGACATTTTACTCCTTTATATTTGTTTGGTATGACTGCTACCAGCAGGATTGTTACTCACCAGCCTCACGATGCAGCCTTTGCAACCTGCTGGCATGGGCTTCCTGGTTCACAGCTGCAGCTGTAATGAAAACAGAGAAACATTTATGCATACCTATCAATCACATACACAGGCTGGACTTTGGTAAAGAATTATTGTTATGATTACTTACACACTGCTGGGACAGCTCCCCTGTCTCTTGCTTCTTGGACCCTCTGTTCCAAGAGCTCCCTCTTCCTCCATTTCAAGTTGGCATAGTGGTGCCGGACCTGCTCACCTCTCCAAGAGATACCAGTGGCACTGGTGAGATCATGGGCGAGACTTTTCCAGGCTTCTGCTTTATATTGGGAGCCCAGGTATTTCTCCTGCAGCAGTCTCATGTCATGTTTTTTTACCAGGAGACTTACCATGACCTTGGACTCCTGTATGCGCTGCACCTGGAAGCACATATCCTCTCCAACACCTGCCATACTGCTTACAGTGGAGAGCTACAAACAGTTATGAGCTGTATTCCCACCTGCGGGGTAAATATGGCTGATTTCCCACCCTTAGCCATGACTGGATGGTTTTGAAAATGCTGAGCTAAGCTAAGTTACAGGCAAACCTACTTAGCTAAAGTTGACAGTGCTTAAAGGGGCAGGTTCAGCATTGCTTACCAATGGGCAAATCCACTTAACTGGGCTATCCATTGCTTAGTATTCATAGGTACACTATGCTTACACCTTGTCAACATAGCTGTGCAATGCTTACCATTGCTTATGTTTTATTATATTGGTCTACCACCTGTATGGGATTGATTCATCATTCATGACATAATATAGATGTTACCTTCCCTGACATCCCCCAATGTGCTGTGATTAATTTATTCTTGTGTGACTATACTATATAGTGCATTTGTGCTTATATGCGGGTTTCACTATTTATTACACTGACACCTCACATCTGGGCCTAATACACTACTCTGGTTAAGAAAAATCAGTTACGTCTTACATAAATATGCAAAAATTTAAAATCTTAATGTTTACACATACAAAATGGAAATGGCTTTGGTGAGGCTTGAACCATGCAAGGCATAAACTCTAACCACTGCACTATTGCACTTTGCTTATGCTAGATGTCTATTGCTTTTTAACTTATCATGTCATTTCAGCTGGGCTAAGCGTAGCTAGGCAACGAGCACACCAGTCCAGCTATGCTTAAACTTTATTGCATGTATAAAAAATATATATTTGTTGTGTTTTTTTATTTGTACCTTTCAGAATATCCATGCTAATGTTGAACCTGTTATTCCATCAACTTTCTGCTTTGTTGGGATGACTGTCCCTTATGACTTTGTCCACATTCCTTACTCTGACGGGTTGGGAGGTGTGCGCTATGTGCTTGTGCTAAATCTGTTATTCTATCAACTTTTGGCTTGGTAGGGACAACTGCTCCTTATGGCTTTGTCCAGATTGCTTATCCTGATGGGTTGGGGGTGTTATGAGAGTTCTCACTCATTTTAAATTGCCGAACAGCAATTCTGGAGTGCAGGGGGCATGTGTATTGTGAGACCTCTGTTCTCAGACACTACAGCCAATAGCTGAATACATTTCTGCAAACTACAAAACGGATGCATGACAGCTCATACAAATGCATGTATTAAAAGGGTTAGGCATGCCAAAGGCCAAATATATGGCCATAGGCATGAAAAATAATTTCAAAATTATAAAAATTAACTTTTTTTTTGTTGGCCAGTTTTGGCTGTTTAAGCGCAGGGCAGCAGTGCGCAAATGGGATCAGCCCGAAAATAATTAAAAAAGCTGGAAATAAGGTTTTAAAACAAAATCATAATTTTACCATAATAGTCAATGGAATGCATAACACAACAAGACCATGGAATAGTGGTTTCTACGGGGGAAGGCTGAGTGGCGGATTTGTAATCATGCCTTAGCAGTTAATTCTATGCAAATGAGGACAATGATACTGAATCACAGATTTCCCCTCAGTGCTAGTTTGCACCCAACCATGTAGGTGCAGTAAGACCATGGTGTAAGCCTAAGAGCTAGATGACTTCATAAGGGGGTGTGTCATGCATGCTGTATGCTTATTGGAGCCCTGTGGCCCGTGTTTGCCCTTAGCTAACCACAGCTAAGGTAGGGGGTGTGTCTGAAGCTGCCTAGCAGTCTTTACATTATCTAAACGGGAGTGCATGCCATGCACCAGGTTTAAAAAAAAAAAAACAGGAAACAGCAGCTCCATTCACATCTGAGCCTTGGGTTTGTGTGGCATGCCTCGGGGCTTAAACAGGAAGGTACTGGGAAAGGAAAATAACAGTATGAAGGTAATCAAGGAGAACTAGCATAGCTGGCAGGTGAAATGTATCAGAACCAGCCAATTATACAGGCAGCAGCCCAGCCCAGCACACTACTATAAACTATGCAAACACCTTTTCCATTGTTTTTTCCAACAAACTCAACACCACCGGTGTACACAAATGGGAAAATTCTACCTAACAAAAACAACAAAATTATAGGGACTGCTTTCACTCTCATAAATCAACATGTGGAAAAGGCTGAGGGTGGTGAGGATGACATTGCTGATGACCAACCCACAGTGAAGAGAAGGAGAAGAGTGTACAGACCCAGGGTAACCTACCAGGGGCTACATGAGCTGGAGATAGTGGAGCTCTATAGGGTGGACAGGTACCTCCTACAGGAAATTGTTGAGCTGTGCTGGCCACACCTCACACACAGAACCAACAGAGGGGAACCCATCCCAGTGGATACCAAGGTATGTGTAGGCTTAAGGATACTAGCCACAGGTACCTTCCAAAGGCCAATTGGGGATATAATGGGGATCTCACAGGCATCAGCATCCAGGGTACTCCACCAGTTCCTGGATGCCATGTCAGCACATGCCAGTGAGTACATATATTTCCACAACACCTGTGAGGTATTGACCAGCAATATGTGTCTCTTCCACCACATAGGAGATTACCCTGAGGTAGTGGGTGCTATAGACTGCATGCACATACACATCAAAGCACACCCGTTGAGCAGGTTAGGGTCTACATAAACCGCAAGGGATTCCCCTCTATCAACTGCATGGTCATGTGCGATGCCCAGGGCATTATAATGAATGTGTGCGCTGGCAGTCCTGGAAGCTTTCACGACTCCCACATCTGGCATATGACACAGCTCTGCCAGAGATTTGCCAATGGGGAAATCCCATACGGCCACCTAGTGGGGAATGTTGGTTATGCACTGGAGCTGTGGCTGATGACACCCATCAGAAATGCACACACACCCAAACAAGAATCCATAATGAGACACATGCACAGACCAGAATCATAACAGAGCGTGTGTTTGGGATGCTCAAGTTACAGTTCTGGTGCCTGGACATATCTGGTTGAGCCTTGCAGAACTCTCCCGCTACATGTACCCAAATTGTCATTGTATGTGCCATGCTACACAATATGACCCTGTGGAAACAGCTGAAGCAGGAACAGTATGGGGCAGGGCCACACAGCCCCCCACCATTGCCAAGACCAGCACAGGCAGAGAGTGACTTGGAGGAGGAAAAACCTGTGCCTGCCCCTGTAGGCAGAAGGAGGCATGCCCAGTATACCCAGGCTTTGGCAAAGAGGCAATGCATAGCATATACACTGACACAGTAGGAACCCAGGGAATGACACCTCACTCTGACTCACACATACAGTAAAAGGGATGCCAAACATAACACTACCTGTACTTAACCATGTATAGGGAGTGTACTATGTGCATCCAACATAGTCAGCCCTCCAGCACCATCCTCAATACTGGCACAGCCACAAGGTAAGTCACTCTCACTGTCAGTTGCTGAATGGAGTAGTATGTTCTGCTACATGTATCTATGGTATGGATGTGAGCAGGCAAGGGAATCGGGTAGCTGAATGGGATGGCAGCAGATAGTAGACACCTATATAGGCAGCATGAAATCCATAACAAATACTGGTGTCAACATAGTAGGTAGTACTAGACAAGGTGACAAATCCCACTGCAGTACATCTGGTGGGCCAAATGTGTGTTCATAGGACACACACATGCATGCCAGTAAGGCTCACGTACCCATCAACAGTTTCAGCCAGCAAGACAGGTGTAGACGACCACAAAGAAAGACTGTGCTAAGGCCTAAAATTGATGGCAAAGGAGAACACCCCCCCTCCAGACCTACACAGACAGACTGCACCAGGTCAGGCAGTGGAATGTTAGTTCTAAAGGGTAAGAAGTCTGAAACTGAAATGTAGGTCAATAAAACCTAAGATCTGTACTACACTGATATGCCTCTACTCTGAAAGATAGGTCAGAATACAGAATGAAATGGATGCCAACAGAGTACTGAAATACCAGAACAGTCATAGCAAATGTTTACAGTTGTCAGGTGTGCCCCCCCCCCACACAATCCTATGTAGAAATGTAGTAACATGTACATGTGGGTATAATAACAATAGGGCACCGATTACCTGAGCTGGCCAAATTAGCAGGATAGATTGTTGCATGTGTACAATATGCAGGGCCCTGTGTGTTAGGTTGTTGTGTGCTGAATATTGTGTGAAAGTTGTCAGCATGTAGGCATGGAGGGTTGTGTCCTAGTGGCTAATGGCCAGTACTGTTGATGACATTGACAGGGCCAAGTTCTCACAACTGCAGTGCCAAATACAATGCATCCCAGCAAGACCCAATCCAGCAGTAATCCATAGTAATTGTTCGGATGTAATATCTGTCACCATCTGAAAGATGGACATGGCATGAATGTGGGTCCAGACATACAAATAGTACACAGGTGGAAGTACCCTAGACAGAGAGTATATAAAATGTTACTGTCAAATGGACACACTTTTGGAATTGAACATACAGGTTAGCAGCACATTAGTTGTCTGTGTAGTATGGAATACTAATGTAGTCTGGTCAAACACTGGCAGACCACAAAAGCCACAGTTATTAAGTACTGAGAAACCACTTATGTCCTGCACTCAGCTCACCCCATCATCAGCCACAGGTACCTCACAGGTCATATCCCTGCTGTTGGGAATGAGTACAATATAGCCCCCACTTCTGTATGGGAATACCCACAGAATACAGCATGCTGAAGAGGTGACCCATGCAGGTGTGTCCCTAGCTGTATGCAGCACCCCGCCAGCATCCATACCAATGGATTAATAAGGACAGAAATTATTGCCATTAATACCTTGCACACCTACCCTGTCACCCCAGGGGAATGCAGTGGCTTGCAGCCTGGGACTGTAGGAGTGACACAATGCACTGGCCTTCTGCAGATGGCTTGTATCACTACCAAATGCCCTACAGTCCTCTGTCAAAGGCCTGTGTCTCACCTATACTGCCAATGTATGTTATCGCATGGAGTCCCAAATAACGACATAACACAGTCCACAGATTACAAATGCAAGGCCATGTCGACAAATACCAGTAGCATGTCCATCATGTCCTACTGCATGAACTCTGGACCAACCCCTAAATACTGCTGAGATGAAGTCATAACTATAGGGATACTTATCAGATATTGCTTGCATAATGTTAGGAAAAGGATAGAATAATGGGGGGGGGGTTGTAGAAGCATGGATGCCATGGAGTGTGTGAAGTCTGAAACTCTGATGTGTGCCCATACTATCCCTGACTGCAAACACAGGAATGGGTGGCTACAAACCTGCTTGTAAACCACAATGTGAAGGGGTAATGACCAGAAATATGAGCCCTGCCTCTTGGTAACCTGTGTGAGTCTGTACAGCTGAGAGGTATGACCACAGCAGGATATGGCCATTCTGTCATGTCGATAAATGTACAAGCATGAGATCCTCAGCCACCACAGTGCCAAGGTGCTGGACCATTTACACAGACCCATCAGCAAGTGTCTGCAGCTCCCCCTCCAGAATGGCATGACTGTGGAAGAATATGTAGGCTGCAGACCATAATACTGGACACAGCTTCATTCATCTTATATTCTCCAGGAAATTACTGCGAGCAAATATGCATATCTGTCAGTAGCTGATGACATAATACATCACAGTGTAAAACAGTACATATGTCTGAATGTCTCTGCTAATACCAAAATCATGTAGCAGAAGCAGCACAGACACAATTAGTTACAGTATCCCACTAGCCTTTGCCCATTGTGACCCCATATTCTCAACCTATCTACAGATATCTTGCAGAAACAAGTTGCTAGCTGTAGGTGTAGAACACAAATGCCTGCACTGGAGTACAACCTACCTGGAATGGATTCACACATGCAATACAGAAGGTCATGCTGGGCATGCTCCCACTCTTACAGAAATGAAGCCCATGTCTGGCAGCAACAGTGGACTATACATATCTGTCAGTCACAGATGTCTGTGCACACACTCCACATTGCACACCAGTCATGCTTTGCACACACATTGGATAGGAATACACACATATATCCAAGGACGACACGCTATAATAGGTCAAACATACACAAACATAGATGTGGGGAAGAGGGAGATGGACAGTGACAAAGAGCTTCCCATCATGAGGCCTGTCCCACCCAGCACACATCCGATTGGCCAATATCACATGATGTGCAAATGTCTATCACTGTAGACATTTGCTTCTGGTAGACCTCAGCACTATAGTGTCTGTGGTGCTTGTGATAACTGTGTAACATGACAGTTGTATACACAGTCCTGTCAAATGTAAAGTTGTATGTGACTGAGTGTTGTGTGTGTGCTTCCACAGGAATGATTTATGGCCCATGCACACATGCTGCACTCCCCATTGCTCTACTTTAGCTAGCCTGCTAATGTCAGTCACCTTGAAATACCCCTTTGGAGAAGAATCATCCCTGTAAGCTCTGTGGCACATGCAATAACTGTGTAATGCTATAGTGTGATGTACTAGTTAGGTAGAAGTTCTAATCCCAGACATAGCAGATGTAAAACTTGGTGTGTGTGTGTGTGTGTGTGTGTGTGTGTGTGTGTGTGTGTGTGTGTGTGTGTGTGTGTAGGGATCAATGCTTTTGAGGCCATTCACAGTCACTACACCTTCCATTGCCCTACTTTAGCAAGCCTGCTGATGTCATTCACCTTGAAATACACCTTTGGAGAAAGGGTAGCTCTATAAGCTCTGTGGTGCATGCTATAACTGTGTAATGCTATAGTGTGATGTACTAGGTAGGTAGGAGCTCTAATCCCAGACATGGCAACTGGGAACTTTTGTGGGTGTAGGGATCAATGCTGTTGAGGCAATTCACAGTCACTACACCTCCCATTGCCCTGCTTTAGAAAGGCTGTTGATTTCATTCACCTTGACATACAACCTTGGAGAAAGGATAGCCCTATAAGCTCCATGGCACGTGCTATAACTGTGTAATGCTGTAGTGTGATGTACTAATTAGGCAGGAGTTCTAATCCCAGACATGACAACTGTGGAACTCTGTGTGTGTGTGTAGAGACTAATGCTTTTGAGGCCATTCACAATCACTACACCTTCCATTGCCCTACTTTAGCAAGGCTGCTGATGTCATCTACCTTGAAATATACCTTTGGAGAAGGACTAGCCCTATAAGCTCTGTGGTGCATGCCATAAATGTGGAACAATGTAGTAGCAGCAGCTACGCACCTATGGGTTTAAATCCCATCTGTGGCAAGTGTGTGTACCTCAAAGTTTATGTCTCTATTTACAGCCTGTACACATCTCTGAGCCTGACTTTAGCAGTCCTGCAGATATCACCCACCTTACACGTATCTGTTGCGAAGCCTATACCATATCAGGTCAGTGCTGCATGTGATAAATGTGTAACCATAATGGTCTGTAAAGCTTGATAGACAGAGGTTCGAATGTAAATGTGTGATTATGGTGAATTATTTTTGGGATCTCTCACCCACTACATCACCCAATGCCAATATTTACAAGGGCTGGTGACATTCCTCACCTTAGAAGTACCTTGAGACAACATCCATCCAAAAAGCTCTATGGCGTGCGTGATAAATGCGGTACACTGTAGTAACAATACATAGATAGGGGTTTGAATCTCAGTACTGGCATGTGTGTGCATGTGTGTGTTTGTCATCAGTATCCTGTGTGGAGGTTGCTGTGATTGTGTAATAACAGGAGTCATTGTGGGGCGGGTTTTGCTAAATTGTTGTATTGAGGACCTTTATATGTCACAATGTCTACCTGACAAGGACAACAGATGTCAAACAGCAGAGAGGCTGGTGTAGACAATCCATAGCCCTACATGTGACATTATGGATTGGTGAACAATATAGGCAACCCTTGTGTAACCCAGAAAACACTCTCCACCAATGGCTCATACACAAACACACTTTGCTAGGCAACAACCACTATATTGGTAGTTTCCTGCATATTGCCCACATATAGTAACCACAATGTGATTGCAATGGACTACATGCCTGTTAACCACAACACTGCCACTGACATCAGAATGTACTATGATGTGTAACATCTCCTGACTGAGTGTGTATTATCCTGCAAGTAAAAGGACATGTCACCCTGTTCCATCCTTACAATAGGTAAATAATTGCTTACAGTGGTCCTTTGCTATGTTCCCTACTGGACACCTGCAATAAGTGTAGAGTCTGCAAACATAACCCACAAAGGGAATACCATGCCTTATACACATGCCATGTATGGACAGTTGCCACCAACTCTACTGAATACCTGTATCATGCTGTCAATGTAGGTGCAGGCACAACCTCAGTTCCATAGCCAGTTCTCACCTCATGAGGTCAGGAATGCCACATCAGATGATAACACTCTGTCCACACAACATGCCCCAGAGACCCCAGGTACACTTCCACATGTCATAGAACATGCATGTGGGACATGTGCACAGCCCAGACACTGTTCATGTTATGGAATATAGAACACATACATGGCAAGCATTACACAGCACTGGTCACCCACAATAGTAACTCAGCTGAGTGGATGGTGAATACAGTACCCAGCTGTGTGGGCCAATCCAGGGACTACACCCCTGAGCCACACTGGAGACCATTGTCATGTGGCCTGATGCCAAGGTATACCCTTTGCCTAGCCTTGTACAGCCTTCTGGCACAGTCAACTACTACACATCTGTGAAGCAATGAACCCCATGCATGTCAGTAATGGCAAATGTGTATTTGTGTGTGTGTGTGTGTGTGTGTGTGTGTGTGTGTGTGTGTGTGTGTGTGTGTGTGTGTGGAGATTAATGATTTTGAAGCCATTCACACTCACTACACCTCCTATTTCCCTACTGTAGCCTGCCTTTTGATGTCAGTTACCTTGAAATACCTTTTGACCATATATCAGCCTGATAAGCTCTGTGGCACATGTGACACCTGCGTAATACTGTAGTGTAGCAAACTAGTTAAGCAGGAGTTCTAATCCTGACCCTGCCAACTCTGATAATGTGTGTTAGTCCTTGAGAGAGTGTTGCTGTGTCTTCCCTGACACTTGCTTTTGTGGACAGCCACATGTACTACACTTCCCTTATCCCTCCTTTATCACTGTTGCTGATGTCACTCACCTTCAAAGATATCTTTGGACAGATGTTTAACATATATTCTCCATGGCGAGTGCAATAACTGCATTGCAATGTAATAGCAATACATAGTCAGGTAGGGGTTTGAAACCCAGTACTGGTAAGTGTGTGCTTGTGTGTATTATCAGTGCCCTGTTGGGTGATTGTGTAAGGACAGGGTCCCTTGCAGTGTGGGTTTTGCCACATCATCATATTGAGGAGCTACATGTCTCATTGTCAACATTTTAAGGCCAACATTTTCCAAACATTGTAGAGATTCCTGTCAACAATCCTCAGCCATAAATGTGTACAGCCATGTGCAATTACCATGTGACAGTATGGATTACTACACAATGTTGGCAACCATCATAATGCCCAGATACCACTCTCCACCCATGGATCATACACAAACATGTTTAGCTTTTACTCTCCTACTACCTTCCTTTCTTACTTTGTCTCTGTCTGTCTCTCTCACTCCTTTTCTGGTGGATGTGGAAAAGTGCAGTTGCTTTGCTTAGGCAGCAGCTTGTGTTTTGTAAGTGATGCTCAAGATCAGCTGATGGCCTGCACATGAAGTGCAGCCCTCCACTAGCTGATAGCATGTGGAACAGCTGTGGTGTCATTCCTATAGCCAATTGCATGGAAACACACTCCTATAACTAAGCACGTCATGTGGGTGTTGGCCCTTTTCATTCACTGTGAGCAGGACTTCATATGGGTGTTTGACAAACAGCATCACAGAGAGTAGTTGTATATACCTCTTACAACATACACTGTGGAGACAGGCCAACAAACAGGAGGGGGATGTTCCAGACATGAGGACAGAATGTAAGTATTGCTCGTCTACATTTGAAGTAATGTTGGTTTAACAGGGTTTGTGTGTATATGGCTGTTCTACATGATTTAATATCTGTCATGACAGTGTTATGTGGTTGTTGAAACTCTCACCTGTAGGACTATCTGCAGACTGGCCAGTGTTCATAGGTTCATAGGTTGGTATTAGGCTATTGGCCCTAGGGCCTGAACAAGTCTAGTCATAACAATTCCCTGGATATTTCTTCCCACAGTATTTACTTCCCTGGACCCATGTCTAGTAGGATGACTGACATGATCCCCGGGGTGAATTTCCTATCTCCCATCCAATCATCAAGATTCCTTTTGAAGAGGGCCAAATAGGTGGTCTGCTTGACATGTATGGGCAGTCTCTTCCAGAGTCTGGGAAGTCTCTGGGTCAGGAACCTATCCCTCCAGCATATTTTGTTCATTGTGATGACAAGGTTTAGATCCCTGGAGCATGTGTCTCTGAGGGAATGGGATTTCTTTAAGTGTAGCATGTGGGTTTGACATGGCATTGTATGTTAAGCAGAGATCGCCTCTGAGTAGACGATATGTGACAGAGTATAGGTAGAGTTTTTTCTTAAACCATCAGCATAGGGTATCTGCTTTAGGCCTGTGATTCCTTTAGTGGGGTATTTCTGCGGCCTTTCCAGTTGTTGCAGATGTCTTGAGAGTTACATACCAAATGGGGTGTTGTATTCTACAATGGGTCTAATGAGGGATGAGTACAGTGGGACAATGACCTCCTTTTTTTCTGGATGAAAAGCCCTTAGTGATATGGTGTGACACCACATAGAAGAATTTCCTGACTGTTGTAGCGGTGTTGTTATCGAAGGTGAGACCACTGTCTGCCTGTGTCCCTAAGTCTCTCATTACACTTTCGGTGTTTAGTGTACTGCCACCTATGTGGTAATTCATGGGTACATGTTTTTTTCCCAAAGGGGATAACTATACATTTCTTGATATTCAGCTTGAGCCCATGGCTCTGTCACCAAGCATCTGTTTCTGTAAGGCCCTTTTGTAGAATATCCACATCATTTGGGGATTCAATTATGGCTCCCAGTTTGCAGTCATCTGTGAACTTTGTTAGCCAGAGTCCCTTAGTGTTGGTCTGTACTTCAGAGAAGTAGATGCCAAACAATAGCGGTCCCAGGACTGAACCCTGAGATATTCCACTTGTCACTTGTCTGGAGCTGGATTTGGAGTCGGCTACTTTTGCAGTGTGGGTTCTGTCAGTAAGCCAGTTGGCAACCCATTGAGTGATGTAGGGATTAATGCCCAGCTCAGTAAGTTTATCTATGATTCCAGAGTGGAGGATGGTGTCGAAGGCCTTGGCGAGTTCCAGATAGGCTGTGTGGACAACCTTACCCTTGTCCACAGCTCTGGAGACTGATTTGAAGAAGTCAATCAGGTTCAGGAGACAAGATCATCCCTTCATGAACCCAAACTGAGTGGGGTCCAGTGTTTGAAGGTTGCCACTGTCATTGTTTATAAGTTCCATGATAATACATTCCATGGCATTTGCAGATCAGGCTCACAAGACTGATGGGACAGTAGTTCCTGGGATCCAAGGTGGATCCCCCCTTGTGGAGTGGGATAACTGTAGCTGTGCGCCACTCAGTGGGCACAAAGCCTGAGGTGAGGCTATGATTAAACATGACACTTAGGTGAGGTGCCAGTTCATTTTGTAGTTCATGTAGTACACAGCCTGGGATGTCATCTGGTCACATGGATGCTGTATTCTTAGATTTGGAGAGTGCATTTTTTTACCTGTGTGGCCATTATTACTAGAATTTGACAATCTTTCAGTATTGAGATGGGCCCTTTAGGGGGTGAGGGGGGGTGAAGTTTGCAATGAATCGATCTGCCAGGATATTGGCAATATCCTTGGGATCATTATATTTAATGCAATTCTGTTGTAGCTCATAGCAGATCTAAGCATTGCCATTTAGATTCTTGACATAGCTATAGAATGCCTTGTGGTTATCTTTGGAATCTTTGGCAATTTTATTTTTGCAACTAGCTTTGGAGGATTTTATGAGGGATCTCAGCTTCTTACTGAGGTTGGTAAGGAAGGTTTTTGCATCCTGGGATTTTCCTCTTTTCTGCAACAGTTTCTTCCTTTTGTTGTAAAGTTTGTTTATGGCAAGGGACCATCAGATTGGCTTCCTTTTTTCAGAGGATAGCATCTTGTTTCTATTGGGGATGGCACAATTCATGCACGAGTAGATGTGTTCATACAGTGCCTTAGTGTAGGATTCAGCAGTCGAACTTTCAGTTCCTGTCTGCATGGGTGTCATGAAGTTTGTCACTTCTGACTTCAGTAGCATGAAGTTGGCTTTGGAGAAGTTTTTTACAGAGGTTTCCTTAATGGGGGGTGGGATGCGGATGTCAAGGCTGATTAGCTTTTGGTCAGACTTGACCAACGAGGGGGTGACCATAGGTGTGGAGCATTGATTTCCCATGTTGGTAATGACCAGGTCTAGGATATTGGAGCCCCTGGTGGGAATAAGGATTAGTTGATCCAGGGCATTGGAATTTATGAATTCCAAGAACCGTTGGGTAAAGGTGTTGATACATGATAGCTTTCCCAGTTAATGGCAGGGTAGTTGAAATCAACCAGTATTAGGTTGTTTGGTTGTATCTTAATATTTTCCAGTATGTTTAGAAAGGTGTAATGAGAATCTTGGGGCATGGTGGGGGATCTGTAGCAAGCTACAATTTAGATTGCAGTCTTACCTAGTGTTAGTTGCACCTGGAGAATTTCAGATGCATTGTGTTGGGAATCGAGCCTGGTGTTGTAAATATACTTGGTGAATATGGACACTCCTCCACCTTTAGTGTTTCAGTCCTGATTTGATGGCCAAAAAGTGTGGTAAGAGTTATAGCCTAGTATTGCAGGGGTGGTCTCTGGAGCCTTGAACCAGGTCTCAGTTACTGCACAGATATCAATGTTCTCAATTTTTAGGAGTGCCTTGAGAGAGTGCATTTTGAGGGTTAGACTTCTAGCATTGAGTAGCATTACCTTCAGATTTTGCATGCTTGTAACATTACGGTGGTGGTTTTGTCCTTTAATTTTTGCCTAAAACAGGCACTATAGGGGGGGCAAGAGCCTTAGCCATTTACCTGAATCCCAGAGGCGACAGGTGCAGACCATCTCTGGCAAAGCATCATGGTCTGTTGACCATATCGTCCCAGGCACACAGATACTGGATCCCCTCTGAATGACACCAGAAGCTTAGCCAGTTGTTGAAGTCAATAATTTTGTACTTATACTGTAGTATCATTCTGGGTGAAGGCAGGATGCTACTCAGGGCTAGGATCATACCTGCCTGGGTCAGATGATCTGAGAGTTCTTCCATGTCTCTTTTCATGTAGTCCAGGGAGGTACGTCTCTAGTCATTCACTCCAAATGGACAATGACAGAGTCGTATTTGTACTTATTGTGGAGTGAATTTATTGCATGCATTACGTGGCGGATCCTGGTACCCGACAGGCAGTTGACTGTAATTTTCTCCTTGTTCAGCCTGGTGAATGGGACATCAGTGTGCCTGACTATAGAGTCACCTATGACAAAAGTGTTGGGTACGTTGTCTTGCCTTAGGGGTTGTTGTTGGGTTGGCACACTGGTGTTGTGAGCTGTGTGATACTTTGGTTGTGATTGGTATTTTCATTTCAGCTTTGGAAGTCTTTGTTGCTTGGGCAGGTTACTGTTAAGGGCCTCCACATATGTGGGTTTAGTGTTGCTATGTGTGGGTGTTGGTGGTGTGGGTTTAGAAGGGCTATGTGTTGCTTGAGGTGTAGCGTGGGTGTTAACCTTCTTATCTTGACTGTCTAGCACAATCTTGGGTGGAGAGAGCTTTGCTTCCATTTCGGCTATGTAAGTGCATCTCTCACAGGTTGTAGTGTTGGGTGGTAGGAGGATAGGGTTGTCTGTGTACATGAGGCAATTGCTGCATTGCCCCAGTATGCCCAGATTCATCAGGTGGACAGGAGAAATCACCGGAAGCTGACCCTTGGACATGCCTGGTTTGGTGCTTTTTTTTTGTAAAGTACAAGAGCTGTTTTCCCTTACCTTAGGAAGGTACTTTGCAATTATAGGCTGTTTAGTGCCTATGATTAATTTCTCCTTATTAACAAGGAGAGTTCAGTTTAAGAGTTCCTAGTGCTTTCCAGCAGGTTTTAAAGCAAGTGCTAGTCACACGGATGCTTAAAGGTAAGATGAAAAAATTGGTTTATCCTAAACATTGCAGTGTGCACTAGAGGAGTTAAATGTGAAAGTATGTAACTTAAGTTTTACCTGTCTAAAAAGTTAAGTTTTAGTGGAGAGTCACTATTTTTAAAACAGCAAGATAGATTGTATTCTGGTACTATGGAATACAGTAGGATGGCCAATAAATTTAAATAGTTGAAGGGGAGTGACTTCACAAAATGATAATTTTGTGCTTACTCACACAAGCCAGTAAAAACAGAGAGGAAATGAGATATATGGTCAAATTAACATAAGGGGAAGGCAACTAGAAAGACAGTGAGACAGAGCTGTGGTCTCTTTTCAAGTTTTACTATCCAGTTAAAAGCAGAATACAAGTAAAACACAAGGTAAATAAAACAAATCACAGTATTCAAAGCAGAAAAAGACAATAAAAGTAATACAACAAATAAAAAGCAAACTAACCTTTCCCTCACAGAAAAGTGTAGCAGAGTCTGCCTGAGCCTTTCTAGTTTGGAGTCTTACACGTGTTGTGTTACTCACACATTTCCTTTCTTTAGAAATGCAGTAGCATACTCTGAGGATTGCAGTCAGTACATGGTGACATACACGTGAGTTACTGACTTCATATCCCTCAGTAGATATATGTCACAACAAACCCTGTTACACCAGTAAATGTATGGGTTTATCACAGCAACATGTCAATATTGGCCCTGTGTTAGTGCCTCCAGCCACAACTCCATCAACCTTTGTACATATGTCATGCAGTAAGAGGTGCATATGTTCAGTGCATCATTATTTACTGACATCATACCTGATAACAAGCCAGTGAGATATCAGACTGCTAGACATGTTATGTGTAGTAGGCCTTATATCTGAGGACACAACCTGGACATTCTGTTATAGTGTGTACAGTAGTGAGGTCTGTGTACTTATGTTGATTGTTGACAGAGTGTGTAATGTGAATATGTACCTTGGCCTGTGCACAGACTGTGGTAGATGTCATTGTTCTTGGTCCTGTTCTATGTGATGTTTCATGCTGCTGCAGTGTATGGTACTCTATCAGGGTACATGTTTGTAGGGCCAGACCGACACATGTCCCATACCACAGTCAGGCATCGAAATACACTGTGTGTTGGCCCAGTATATGTAGGGTTGGTGTGTGAGTGGCACATATGAGGATGGTGTTGTTCACACAGTCCATATACTGTAATATTAAGTACACTTACCATATGTGCCTGTGGCTGTGTTCAGACTGGTTGTGGGTATGCACTTTCACACAGGTGTCTGTTACTCCATGATGTTACATGCCTGTATATTTGCAGGTACATGTGTATTCCCCCATAAGAAATGTAGGCTAGTGTTGTGGCATTCTGCCTGTAGTTTGCACAGTGTTTTGTAACATGCCTAGCACCTCAGTGTATTTACCCAGAGTGATGTTATGTCCAGATATTTGTCACATATACTGTTTCCGGTCCACCATAACTGTTGTGTATTTCTGACAAACCAGTGGGATGCTGTACACATGTATGTCACTAACTAATGAGTAGTATGGGCTTGTGACCTCTGCTCCTCCAGTTATTATGTGCCAGGACAGACAGGAGTGTGTGAATGCCTAAACTGTGTGAGCTTATCTATCCTAGTATTTTCATGATATCCCCATTTACATGGCTGTAAACATCCACTTTGTCAGGCTTGGCCCACACATCTTGCACTAAGGGGTGCTGTGTATACCTCTGGAATGACCAGAGTGTATCAGACTGTCCACGTTTATTGGTCATATCTCTGCTGTACTCCACAGGATCATTACTGTGATTTGTGTGGTACTGTACTATGATGATCTTATGATGTCTGTCAGTAACTGATGGCGTACATGTCAATATCAGATGTGACTTCCCACACAACATTTCTGTTAAGACAACCCCTGTTACAGTAGCAAACTTCTACATGTATACCTGCAATACTTACTTGACATCCCCTTGCACTAAGAAGTTGTGACTATTGGTGCTGAGGTATGACTCCACCACAAATGCACACACACACACACACACACACACACACATATATATATATATATATATATATATATATATATATATATATATATATATATATATATATATATATATACACACACATATATACACATATATATATATATATATATATATATGTATATATATATATATATATATATATATATATATATATATATATATATATATATATATATATATATATATATATATATATATATACACATACACACACACAGATAGCTCTATATATGTCCACATATATAACACAATATACAGAAGTATAGCAATACATATATATATATATATATGTATATAAATATATATGTGTATGTACATGTACACATATATCTACATATGTATATATATATATCCATATCCTTGTTATATGTAAACATGACTACTGCATATACCTTCCCAGATGTATCACACTGTATTTATGTGATATGTGTATATTTAGATACAACAACATAATTGATTCAACACTAATATCACTAACAAGTACTACACAAGTGTAGAAGTCAAAGAAGTTGTTCACTACTATTCAGTATGTGTACTTACAAATATATTGGAAAAAAAATTTAACTTCTTCACAGCTGTCATGGCTCAGTGATTAAGTGCTGTGACTATAGTGTACAGGGTACTACGTTCAAGACCTGCAAGGGTTATTTATTTTGTTGTGGGGAAGACAAGGGCTGCTGGATACAGAGTAGTTAAGACAGTTATGAGCAGCTTGATCACATTCCAGTCTAATAAAATAGCAGGGTAATGACATTTTTAATATGTGTATTTAATTCCATGCACATAACATGCATCTATGTGCTCTCATTACAATAGAAAGGGGTGTGAGTCTACTGTCTAGGACACCTAAGTGTATATGGCTTGCACAACACTCTTCTCCATTTTAATGTGTTACATAAATGGGTAGTATCCCAGGCTATATGCAGACATACTGGCATGTAGTGTATCATTACGTTACTACTGTTGACAGTGCTTTCCCAAGTAAGATAAGATTGCAGATTGTAGTACTGGAACCAAACACCCCTGCATGCAAAGATGGACTCTGAGTCCTCACTGTCGTGTTATTGGTGTGTGAGCTGTGTGTCATTAAGTATTTCCTACTGGATATTGATCTGACATGTGGATATTAATTGTAAACTACTGTGTGTATAGGACATGTCAATGAGGGCTCCAGTCATGTAGTAATGGCATACCTATCAGTGTCAGACGTCTATCTGTCAACACAGTCATCCTAATGCATAACCAGTTGGGTAGCTGATGTCTGTCTGTCCTTTCTACAGATGTGCAGATGTCAGGTATCCATCTTGGCTGCTTACAGGCAATCTATGCTTGAGTAACACTGACATGTCTGCCCAGCTGTATGATGAATGCAGCAGCTAGGAATTCACACCCTATACGCACCACATGCCATGGATACCTCAAGTGCACTATCACAGTCAACAGAACATGCTTGGGTACAGGTCTCCAAGACAGTCACTGATCAAGTTATGTAATACATGCTCCATACAAGTCAACTGGAGCACCTCACTGGCCCTCTGCAAGAGGCAACCAGATGATTGGATGTTGCATTTAACTCTCACCCTGAGGATCACTCCTGTGGCATCAGTGGGTCTATATTAGAAGACTGAAAACTGCAGTAAGCGAACCACAGTTGAGTGACACATAATGAGTGAAAGCCAGAAATTTCAAAACCGGTAAACAAAACATGTAAAACATTTAAAGTGTTACTGTTTTATGCAGGAAGCAAGCCCCCCTGCACCCTCCACATCCCCGCTACTTAAATATACCATCTCTAAGATTGCACTCCATTAAAGTAAAGGGAAGAATTCCCTATGGCGATCTCCATTCACTTTTGCAATATTTCCCACTTTTGCTCACTTTGTGTCACTCAAACTCTGTTAGCTGAATTCAGTTTTCATTCGACTGATATAGACCCGGCATCAGTTGATAGATGGCCTGCTGGCAAATGGCAGGTGGCATGATACCATTATATACACATCCCCTACTCCTCCCATCTCTCCATGGACAATATCCTGGTACACACCTATGAACACCTTCACTTATGGACCCCAGTACTGACAAATGTGTCAATGTGCATTACTGAGAATAACAGTGTCTGTGGTGTTTGTAGACCTGTAGTTGATAATACCCTGAGTTCCTTCACACCCACCACACCCCCCATTGCCATAGTTAGATATGGCTGCTGCTGTAATGGACATTACATGCACCTTTTATACTCTTCACCCTATGGGGTACCTGGAGCTTGCAGTACCAGCACAACACTGTTGCACAAATGGGTAGATAGGCATGGGTTACCCTCTGAGTCCTGGCAAGTATGTGTATGTGTGCAAGTGTGTATATTTGTAGGATACAGCATTCTGAGGCCACATTCTCCTAATAGAATACACCTTGCCACACAGTATAAAGGATAGTGATGTTGCTGACCATAGGAGAGCCATGACAATGCATCACCCTACTATCCCTGTGGCATGTGCAATAGATGCATATCCCTGTAGTAGCACTCTTGAGAAAGACAAGGGGTTGGATTGCAGTCCTGGTCAATGTGTGATAGTGGGTATGTCAGAGTATTATCATGGGTTTCAGTGAGTACAATATCCATTGTGGGGTGTGGGTGCTGGATATACTGTCTTTACACCATGGTACCCCTAGTACATATCCCAAAGTCCACTGTATGGGGACCACTGTCATCATCAACCATACAGGTAATTGATTACACTATCCAGCCCAGTGAGGCATGTGATGTGTGCAACTTATCTGTAACCGAATAGACACACTGACAAGGTAGTTAGCACTGATAAGCCCAGGTCTCTCAGATGTGTGTATGACTGCTATGTGTTTGCCAATGTGTATATGACAGTATGTCACACTATGTATTGTTCATAAACAACCAGTACATCCCCCATTACTATACTGTACAGGGCCTGGTGATGTTCTTCACTTAATATGTAACCTGGAACACACCTCATCCCAAAAGCTGTGTGGTGTGTGCAATTAAGGCCGCACACATCAGGAGCACTATGTACCTAGGTAGGGGTTCTAGTCCCAATGTTGCCAAGTAATAGTGTCTGTGTATGTGAAGGGATCTACTTCAATTTGCAGAATATACATGTCCTAGGAGGTCATCTGTCCGAGACTGTTTGGCAAATGCTAACATTTCACAGGTATCATCCTGTGGAAATTCATTTGGTCACAACTAGTAGTAAATGTGCAAATGCCCTGTTCCCCGCTGTATAGCTGTACGGCTATACTGAGGTTGGTATATATAGCTGGGTGTGGATCTTGTGGACAGAGACACCATCATTGTGGTTATTGTTGAGTGTATCCCCCCGCTTAGTTGGCTGTAATATTGTACAGTTCATGTTAACAGGTTAAGTAGTTGTCAATCACACTATCTGTGGTTCTATACCACCCCACACCCTCAAAAGGGTAGGGCTGTGCTGCCCATACCAGCACACCTATGTTTGTCAAGTTGAGGATTGCACTACATTGGGGAAGGCGACATATACCCTGCCAGTACCATCATCAATGACATTAAACTAGCAGACTGATTATTTCCCAATGTGTTGGTGTGCCTATTCTGTCTTGGTGGAATTACATAGGCTAAATTGGTTTCCTTACAAAAGTACATACATCCATGTGTACAGTATTCTCTGTATATTGCATCAACACCAAAGCCTCTGTGTGTGTTATACACAAACATGTGGTGTGTTCCACCCAGTACACTTACCATTGTCCACTGAAGAAGGGCTGCTGACATCAGCCACCATGCACTCACCTGTATACACCCCCAGACCTATCAGGCATGTGGCACATGCATTTTTTGCATGTGGCATATGCAGTAACTGTTATACAGACCTGTGACATGTGTTCAGCTGTACCTAGGATATGGCACAGTCAAGGTGTCACCACAGTGCCAAACCCCTTGTAGGAAACATCACCAGACCAACATCCTACTGACACATGGACACCTACAACACAAATGGAATACATTATGGAGACCACAATCACTCAGTGTGAATAACAGCTATAATGCATCATGGCTGGACAGCTACACATCCTGACATGAAAGCATTAAACTTTAGTGCTGAAACCATGTTACACAGCATTACATTGGTACACCATAGTACAGTTACCCTGTCCCTGCATCGATGTTATGGATGACAGGAATGTGGCACAGGTATCATCATATGCACAGGGTGTGCTGTTGGTTTGCCAGAGACCTACACTGAGCCATTCATTTGACATCATGTGTGTGTGTTAGGGGGTTGCATTATTAATTGGGCTGTTGCGATGTGGTGTGTGTAGGTATGCGGTTGCCCTATGTTGGTGATGTGTGTGTCTATGCATGCACACAGTTCTGCCATGTGGCTGCCCTATACAGGGTTTTGTTGGACAGCTGCAGACCATACCTGGCAGGGTGTGCAGTTCACCATCTCCAGCCACAGATACAGAAACTGTGCCAGGCAAGGATTCCAGGGGCTTCACCAGGTTCAATCCACGATATGGTACTCTCTCCTGATGATGACATATGTCCGGCCAGAGCCATGTGCACGTGGCCTGCTGTATTGTGGTGTGGACAGTAACCCCCTGCAGTGCTGGGGCTGGTACTGTCACTATGGGAGCAGCTCTGACTTCTTGCATGTCCACATCGACCTCCAGCTGTTGGTGTTGCTGGCCTACGTCCATGTGGCCATCGCACTACTCTCACCATATGCTCAAGCACAGCCATTCCACTGTCTAGAATTCCCACCATCTCACCCAACCATCTATCCATGACCTCTGCAACATCTGCAAGATCATGAATGTTGTCAATAACAGTGGAATGAGTAGCCCTCTGCAACCTCAGACCCTGTTTGGTATACCATTCTATACATGCCTGCACCTCCATGATGGCCTGAAACATGTGTCTGGTGACACCAGATGTGGCATCTCTGCCAGGGGCATGATGATCAGCAGCCCTCCTACGAGCACCCCTGTACATCTGCTTGTGTGGTACGATGCTGGGCATCTGGCTATGGCTGTTGTGTCCAGACGCACGTGCCATAGATACCACACTGTCCTATCCCCATGCCACCACCCACCAACTGTCCCTCATCTATTGCCAGTGGTGATGGGGTATGTATAGGCAATCTGACTGTGTACGGGATGGGGTGGATAACAGTGGGAAGTCAAACAATGGCACAGCCTCAGCCCCTGACAACCCTGCATGTGCCTTAACACACCTATCATCATTGTCAGCATCTGTATGGACACTAACATAAGTTTGCCTGCATGAGAGACCCTGACCCACCTTGCCACCTGTCAGTGGAAAGCAAGAAATGCACTTTAAGACCTGTATCTCATTGCTTAACTGTATATATATACACACACACACACACACACACACACACACACACACACACACACACACACACACACACACACACACACACACACACACACACACACACACACACACACACACACACACACACACACACGCACACACTTACAGGTGAGGTTGCACAAAGATATTACACACAGACCTCTCATTACCCATCTGTCAACATGCATGACATATGGCACTCAACAGCATGCAGTGCAGCTATAGTCAATCCTTGTTACCAACATTATACATCTCTGTGATGAATGGGTTGTGTTAGTAGGTGACGCCCCTTCCCCTGGAACACACTGTACCACTGTACACAGTATTGCTGTGCACCTCTTCAGCAACCTGGCATGTACTGTGCACCATACCTCACAGGTGTACATGCCATTGCTGAATGTGTATATATGTGTGTAAGTTATGTTTGGTCTGCTGGTCACAGCCCCTATGTCCTTGTCAGACACATACCTGGGATGATATGTGGACAGATGTCATTAGTGAATGCCTGATGTCTGATTTGCAGATCTCATCATCAGCGGTGCATGTATGGCAAATAAAATACAATTACACTGACAACTGTCAAACCTTACTGTGGCTATGAAGAGTGGACGCACCTTTATTGACATGGCACTTTCTTCCCTGATATGCCTGGGGCCACAATACTGCATATGTTAACATTACACAAACCTGATATGTGACATATGACCTGTGCAATCAAATGTAGTATCAAACAAATGTGTTAGGTGTGCAGATGCTGACTGAGATCCATACAATTTGTGGGTGCAAAAGTGTACACACCTTTAACATGATGGTTTCTTGCACCAACTGTTAAGTGTACTGCAACAGTCACTATTCCTGGAAGGGGTATACTAGCATGGGCCATCTGCATTTGCCAGTATTTGGTCACTCTGCCCTACAAATGTCCCCCACCTCTGCAAGATTGCAAGGTCAACTCGTGCACAGCCCTTGGAGGTCACACAGTGCCTTCACTATTGCTGTGGAGTCAGGGTTATGTCTGCCACAATTCATGACCTTGACTGTGGGTAGATACAGCCATTCTTAGTGAACTTTGGATGTCTGCTTCAGTTGACTGTTGTGTTTCAGGATGACAGCCCTCCCCATCCTCAGCCTTTTTGTAGA
>NC_056744.1:1412464750-1412489750 GCF_019279795.1 Protopterus annectens
TGCTAGTGCTTACTGTCTTACAGACAGTTCTGTTTGTCAGTGTGATAGTGATGTTTTAAGTTAAGCATTGTTATGTAACAGATACATTTTCATTGTGACAACTTAATTCTTTTCCCCCTAGGGGTTGAGTACAGAGTGTAATTGGAAGCTGCTGAACTACATCTGTAATTAATTAGTGTTGATTGATTCTTATCGTCCAGGCCATTGTTTCCTTTACTGTTGTGCTACTTGAAAGCCTTGGCCTGGACAGCAACATATGTTATGCTTTCAGATTACAAATGTTTTGCTTGAGAATTGCATTACTCAGTTATTATGTATTTCAAATACCTAACTGCTATATGAAATGGCATATACAACTGAAATAGTACACAAATAAACATTTCTATGTATGCAAACCTGTGTGTGGTGTCATATCCTTTGACTTCTCTGTGGGTATATGTTTCATGCAATAATTGTCTTTTGTATGAAAGAATCAAACACTGGCCATTTTAAAAGGTGGTAACTGTAGGAATACTGGCTGTTCAATATGCTGTGCACCCTCTAAATATGTATCTTCTTATACATATCTATACGTAGTAATATATGTATATGAGTATGTATGTGTATATAAATATATATATATATATATATATATATATATATATATATATATATATATATATATATATATATATATATATATATATATATATATATATATATATATATATATATATATATATATATATATATATATATATATATATATATATATATATATATATATATATATATATATATATATATATATATATATTATATATGTGTGTGTGTGTGTGTGTGTGTGTGTGTGTGTGTCTGTATGTATCATTGGAATGTTTACTGCTTCAGCATTGTACATTCCCTATGGTAGACAGACTGTTCTGCATGATATGTTATTGATATCATCCTGACATTGTACAGCTGAGAAGGATTACTGTTAACATGTTGTGGCTATGTTGTGTAGGGTCCTGGGTATGAGACTTGCAAGTGTCGGTTATTGTGTTGCAAGGCAGATCTGTTCAGCTGTGGAGTAGGGGATGATATCAATAATTACAAGAGGTACTTAATCTGGGCCCCCTCACCCCCATTAACGGTGTCTTTGATCATATATTTATTTGTTGTGTTCTTTATATATATATATATATATATATATATATATATATATATATATATATATATATATCTATATATATATCTATATATATATATATATATATATATATATATATATATATATATATATATATATATATATATATATATATATATATATATATATATATCTATATGGTATTCATGCATTTGCGCAAACGGCTGATGCCCTAACGTGAACATGTCGAACGCAGAACCCCTGGATTGCGGAATGTCGAACCAGCAGATGTCAAACCTGAGATTACTGAACATCAGTCGGCAACTATACCCCCCTCTCGACTCATGGTAGTGCTTGTTGCGGCAGTTGTGAGATCGGGAATTTCAAATTCAACATTGCACGTGACACTATGAGGATTTGCGCATATGAAATTCGACATTGACACATAGCCCACAGACTCAGTGTGCCACTCAACCACAGCCAATAACGCAAAACAACGTACCCAACACACATGTCATAGGTGGCTCTATAGTCAGGCTCATTGATGTCCCACTCACCAGGCTAAACAAGGAGAAGGTTACTGTTAGCTGTCTGTCAGGTGCCAAGGTCCGCCACATAACTCATTACTCAGGTCACTCCACAAGTACAAATATGACTCTGTCATTGTCCATGTTGGTGTGACTGACCTGAGACTTACCTTCCTGGACTACATAAAAAGAGACATGGAAGAGCTCTCCGATCTTGTAGCCCAGGCAGGTATGACCCTAGCCCTGAGTAGCATTCTGCCATTGCCCAGAATGATACCGCAGTACAAGGACAAAATGATTGACTTCAACAATTGGCTAAGCATCTGGTGTCATTCTAAGGGGATCCAGTATCTGTCTGCTTGTGATGACATGGTTTACAGACCACGATGCTTTGCCACAGATGGCCTGCACCTGTCTCCCCTGGGATTCTGGATACTGGCTAAGGCTCTTGCTGCCCCATATAGTGCCTTTTTTTAGGCAAGGTTCAAATAACAAATTCACCACAATAACAGGAACAGGCATGCAAAAACTGAGGGTAATGCTACTCAATGCTAGAAGTCTAAATCTCAAAATGCACTCACTCGAGGCACTCCATAAAATGGAGAACATTGATATCTGTGCAGTGACTGAGACCTGGTTCAAGGCTCCAGAGAGCAACCCTGCACTACCAGGCTATAACTCAAACCACACTTTTCGGCCATGTAACCTGGACAGAAACACCAAAGGCGGAGGTGTGTCCATATTCATTAAGAATATCCACACCTCCAGGTTAGTTGCTCAGCATAATACATCCAAGGTTATCCAAGTGCAACTAACTCTGTGCAAAACTGCAATCCAAAATGCAGCTTGCTACAAATCTCCCACCATGCCCCATGATTCCCACTCCTCTTTTCTTGATGTACTGGAAAATATTAGGGTTCTACCAAACACCCTAATAATGGGTGACTTCAACTACCCCACCATTAACTGAGAAAACTACTCGTGTACCAACTCCTTAGCTCAACGCTTTCTGGATTTCATAAACTCCAATGCCCTGGATCAACTTATCCATACCCCCACCAGGGGCAACAATATCCTAGACCTAGTCATTACCAACATGAGTGATAGGTATTGCACACCTGAATTCAACTCCTTGTTAGTCCGATCCGACCATAAGCTAATCACCCTTGATATCCACATCCCACCCCCACCCCCCTTTAAGGAAACCACAGTAAAAAAGTTCTCCAAAGCCAACTTCATGCTTCTTAAGACAGAAGTGGTGAACTTCATGACACCCATGCAGATGGACAATACAGTTACAACTGCTGAATCCTACACAAATGCACTCTATAAGCACTTACATGAGTGCATGGATCGTGCTATCCCAAACAGAACCAAGACGCTATCCTCCAAAAAAAGGAAGCCAATCTGGTGGTCCCCTGCCATAAACAAGCTGTACAACAGAAGGAAGAAACTGCTGCAAAAGAGAGTAAAATACCACGAGTGGAGGAGCTCCCTGGTCAGCCTCAGTAAGAAGCTGAGATCCCTTATAAGATCCTCCAAAGCTAGCTACGAAAACAAAATCACCACTAATTCCAAGGACAGCCACAAAGCATTCTATAGCTATGTCAAGAATCTCAATGGCAAAACCCAGATCCACTCTGAGTTACAGCACAAAGGCAAGAAAATTACAGAACCAACTGATATTGCCAACATCCTGGCAGATAGGTTCAGTGCTAACTTTACCCCCCTCTTACCCCCTAAAGGGCCCATATCTATACAGAAAGAATGCAGAGTCCCTGTAATCACAACTATGCAGGTAAAAGCTGCACTCTCTAAAGGCAAAAACACAACATCACAGGCTGCGTTTTACACGAACTTCAGAACAAACTGGTTCCCCACTTAAGCACCATGTTCAATAGTAGCCTCACATCAGGCTTTGTGCCCACTGAATGGCGCACAGCAACAGTTATCCCACTCCACAAAGGGGGAGCCACCACTGATCCCAGGATCTATCGACCTAATAGCCTGACGAGCCTGGTCTGCAAGGCCATGGAACGTATCATCATGGAACTCATAAACAAAGATATTGGTAACCTCCAAATTTTGGATCCCACCCAATTCAGGTTTGTGAAAGGCAGATCATGCCTCCTGAACCTGATCGACTTCTTTGAGGCAGTCTCCAAAGCTGTAGATGAGGGTATTGTGGTTCACACAGCCTATCTTGACCTCACCAAGGCTTTCAACACCATCCCCCATTCTGGAATTATAGCTAAACGCACTAAACTAGGTATAAATCTCTACGTCACAAGATGGGTTGCCAACTGGCTCATTGACAGTACCCACACTGTAAAAGTTCCAGATTCCAAATCTGACCTCAAAGCAGTGACAAGTGGAGTACCACAGGGTTCCGTCCTGGGACCTCTCCTGGTGTGTATCTACTTCTCTGAAGTACAGGCTAACACAGAAGGCCTCTGGCTAATGAATGTTCGCAGATGACTGCAAACTAGGAGCCATAGTCAAGTCCCCAAATGATGTGGACATCCTACAGAAGGGCCTCGCTGAGACAGGTGCCTGGTGTCAGAGCCATGGCCTCAAGCTTAATGCCAAAAAGTCATCCCCTTTGGTAAAAACTCTGTACCCATGGACTACCACCTAGGCAGCAATCTACTTAACACCGAATGCGTGATAAGAGACCTTGGGACCCAGGTAGGCAGTAGTCTCTCCTTTGATAGTCACATTGTCACAGTAGTCAGAAAGTCCTTCTATGTGGCACACCTCATCATAAAAGGGTTCTCATCCAGGAAAAAAAGAGGTCATTGTTCCCCTCTACTCGACACTCATTAGACCCATTATAGAGTACAGCGCCCCTTTTGGAATGTACCTCACAAGACATCTGCAGCAGCTGGAAAGGCCACAGAAGTACCTCACAAAGTGGATTACTGGCCTCAAACAAATGCCCTGCACTGACCGCCTCAAAAAACTCCAGCTTTACTCCGTAGCATATTGCTTACTCTGAGGTGATCTCTGCCTAACATATAAAGCTATGTCAAACCCAGAGCTGTTGGACATGCTCCACTTAAAGAAATCCCAATCCCTCTGAGCTATATGCTCTAGGGACCTAAACCTTGTCACCACAATAAACAGGACATGCTGGAGGGATAGATTCTTGTCCCAGAGACTTCCCATACTATGGAACAGGCTACCCATCTATGTCAAGCAAAGTTCTTCATTAGCACTCTTCAAGAAAAATCTTGATGAGTGGATGGGAAATAGGAAATACACTCCAGGGATCACTTCTGTGTCTCTGCTCGACAGTGGCACAAGAAAATAACTTTCTTGGGTGGCGTACGCCAAGGAACCTTATTGGCTAGGCTTACATAGGCCTTTGGGCTGATAGCCTAGTACCTATCTATGAACCTATTTAGGTTCGGACTTCTGTTTATATGTATATACATATACATAGATATATATATATATATATATATATATATATATATACATATATATATATATATATATATATATATATATATATATATATATATATATATATATTGAGAGAGACAGAGAGAGACATTATATATATATATATATATATATATATATATATATATATATATATATATATATATATATACATACATACATACAGACATGTACATATATAAATACATTTCACCTACTGTTGAATGACTGTGCTGGATAATATGTTTGAGAAAACATCTGACTTATTTACATCTGACATGGCTTAGTGGTAAATCACTTTGGCTATAGTATGCAGGGTCCTGGGTTTAAGATTTGCGAGGTCTGATTATTTTGTTGCTGTGCAAAACAGGGGTTGTTGGAGACAGAGTGATTAAGGCACTTTAAAAACAGTTGTATGCAGGCTTGCATGGAGCTAAGCAAAGCTTACATAAGCTTAGCTTTGCTTACGGCTGCTTACGGCCACTTAAACCCGCGCTAATTTCAAATAAAGAAAAGAAAAAAAAGGAGATAGGAAAGTGGTGGAATTGGGGCAAGCAGGGGAACAAACAAGAGGAGAAACAATTAGGGATGTGCAGGATGGGTATAGGAAAGGACCATAGCTCTGCATTTCTTTGGCAGTAACAGCTGCTTTCAATGTGGGCAATTTAAAATTTGTAGCCTCACACCCTACAGGGAGGTGTGTGGGCATCATACAATACGGATGATTGGTAGGGTTAGATTGTGTGCTGGGTACATGTCTCTGGGTGAAATGCAGAGCTATGTATGGCACATGCTTTTTTTGTGGGACAGATGCCCTTTTTTTAAGGTTAGCGCAGGATGTTAAGAAAGGACCATTGGTAAGTGTGGTGAGGGAGGTTTGGTAGGAGAGGTTGCATTTGCAGACAGACAAGACAGTAGACAGGGGTGGTGTATGACACATGGGGGGTAAACACCTTGATGGGTTGGGAATCTAAGGCTCATGACTCCCCCAGATGGTAGTAGTGGCACTGATGTCCCCACCCAATGGCAGTCACCACTAATCCTTCACAGCCCCGAGGGTGGCTGTGCTGGAGCTGGGCTGGAGGGGGTGCCTGCCCCTCTAGCTGAGACAGCCTGCCCTCCATCTGGCATGGGCAGTCATCCAGCTCAGTCTGGAGGATGCTGTGCACCATGCCAGAGACCTCATCCCAGGTGACAACATCCTCATCGCACCCTCTCGCGGGGGGGGCAAGCCCTATCCCCTGCAGTGGTTCCACCTGAAGTTGGTGCAGGACCAGCAGATGAGGGAGGTCTGGGTTGGGTCCCAGACATGCTGGGACCCGGTGCCTCGGCCAGGTGGGGTTGGAGAGGTGGATCTGCTGGGATCTGCCTTCCCATATGTGCTATAGTGTGGAAATTAACAATGAATATTGGTTAGTCATGCAAAACACATTACAACGTTAGTCAAAATAGCATGCATGGATATTCCCATTTACCTAAAACAGTGCAATTATAACAGTGCCATAGCAAACAGAACCCATGCATATATGGAATGGCATTCAGGTTTGCAACAGCATGCCAGTTAGTGGTATGTCAGACCGACAATAAGATGATTATTCAACAGAGAATATTAGTATGCACACAGTTTAAACAATGATAAACCAAATGGAACAATGGTCCCAACAATAAAGATTTGTTTAGGGACATACCCATGTTGGTTTCAATGCTGGTTGATCAGTTGAGTGGTGGGGAAAAGGAACAGATTCAATTGACAACTGCTATCAAGTATATTTGTCAGTACACTACTATTTACTACTCTACATTCTGACAACACTTACACTTTACCTGGGCCATGAGGCTGCTACAGCACATCAACAGCTGTAGATATCAACAGTGCAATTGTACCCTTATTTTAGTTATACACATCAAACCTGTTTCTATACAAATTTCTTTACCTGTGGGCCTGTGCAGATGAACAGTGTGCACATCACATTGCTGTTTTTACACATATTTCAGATTCACATATTAGTTGCAGGCCCTGGAGTGTGGTTGTGTCTTTCACATACATCTACAGTGAGATTCTCTGTGTGCAGGTTTCTTGTCAACTGGGAAAACTATCCGTGACAGCGTGACACATGAGGGGCTTGTCTGGGCCAGACTGCAGAGTGTGGATATCTGGCTTGCATCTATTTGTAGGACTGGGGCTGATCAACACAGCAATTGTACACCTTTCATACTTATACACATTATACTAGTATTTCTATTCAGATTTATTTACCTGTGTGCCCTCTATGGAAAATTTATGTGTTGCAGTACATTATTTTTTCTATTCAGATTGCAGTTTAAAACTATAGAACCAGACTGAGATGTTAGTTGCGGTCCCTGGATTCGAACCATGCTGTGTGTGCAAAAGTGAACTACAGGCCTAGTCCTTATCAGACTGAGCTACTGAGGATGTGTTGTGTGTTGCTTGTGACATTTCTATCTAGGACATATTTTTGTGCACAGTACTTTTATTATGAGATGTTGCATTATTTGTTTCACATTTTCAGTACAGATTATGCATACACAACAGACATTGGCTTCACTGTTTGTGAAACATTTGACTGTTTTACAACTACATACTGCAATTTAGATTCCTGAGTACACAGTGTAGATTTAGGTCTGCACCTGCTAGCCTTATACATTTCTCAGTACATTCACAGCTACATACGGCTGAAATTGAAAGGTTAACACAGGACAATGCTGGAAGACAAACAAGTAAAACACATTCTGATGGGAATATGTACTGTTGCTTTTTTCCAGTTATTTGACATGCCCATTCTAAAGTATGCAGACAAGCAGTGCTAAATCAGTTCACCTCAGTTAATGCATTCTGCAGGACATACACATTTCTATTTATCAGGTACAAGTGAGATGGCACACACCAGTGTTTGGGATCACCTTTATTAGTTTTGACATACATATCTGTGTTCGACTCAGAACTCGACAATTACTATTCCTGCAGGATCTGCACAGGGGAATGCTTTTCATTTCTAATTGTTACAGTAGCCCTGACATGGCACTTTCTTGGCAGGTTCACTCAGACACACTCATACATATTCTAATATTCCTCTCCTGTATATTGTACCTTGTTTGCTTATGATATCTGTATTACACTGCAGCTGGGAATACTCCATTGTAACACTGGCAGACTGACACAGGCATTTATTCCCGACTTTTACAGCACAATTATATATACAGGCAGTGCTACCATTACTATAATTTTGATTTCTTACTGCTAATAGTAGGGGATATTCTGTACTCAACATACTGCCGATGCAGCCAGGCCAGTTGCTGGGCATGAGCCTGCATATTCTGGGGCCTCTCTGCAGCAGTTGTATAGGGAGACATCACACATTAATCACACCTGCAGTTACAAGTTGAACTTTTTCCATACTTAGTTAAAGATACATAAGACTGCATACTTACAGAGAGGTGGGACATCCTGTGCTCGGGCTTCTTGGATCCACTGCTCCAAGAGTGCACCCCTCCTCCACTTCAGGTCATTATGGTGATGATGTACCTGCTCACCAGTCTGGGATATGCCAGTGGCACTGGCATACCTGTTCACCAGTCCAGGGTATGCCAGTGGAACTGGTGAGATCACATGCAAGCTGGTCCCAGGTCTCCGCTTTGTACTGCAAGCCATAGTACTGACCCTGCAGCAGCCTGCCATCATGGTTTTTAACTAGGAGCACAAACATGACCTTGGACTCCTGGATGCCCCAATGTTGTGCTCGGAAGTGCACACCTTCTCCAATGTCAACCATTTTGGTCCTGCTGTGTGCAATTCCAAATGGTTATAGCTGTATTCCTGCCTGTGCGGTTTAAATAGGGCAGTTTTCCTGCACTTTTTCTTGATTTGTCAGTTTTAATATGCTGCACTATGCTTAGCTCCATGCAAATCCGCATAGCAATGCTTACACAAGCTAAGCAGAGCTGAATGCAGGTAAGCAATACTTACACTAGCAAAGCATTGCTTAAATCTATTTTTTTCATTAAATTTATAAATTATTTTTTTACATTTATATTTTACGTATTCTCACCCCTATTGTGTTATACGTGAACCATTTGACTGACATCTATCATTCACATTCCTTAAAAGTTTATTAAATAATTTGCCAGAGGGGAGATTCGAACTGAGAATGTTCTACATGCTATACCATGGCAGTATCACTACGTTACAGCAGCTTGATGACATTTTCTATCACTGTAGCACTTGTCTATCATTTTCTGGATTTCAGCCAGGCTAAGCATAGCATCGGCCACACAAACAAGCTGCGTGGCGCTTAAACTTTGGATTATTTCATGAAAAAAAAAATTATTAATGCATTTTTTTATGTTTTTATTCCTTTCCTCTTGCCCTACTGCTTCCATGCATGTAGGACAAGAGTGCATGCATTTGGGGGTGTGCACTTGAAGGCTGCTGCCTTCTAGGTGTTTGTGGTATTTATTTTTTTTTTAGTGTCTGCAGACACTGATATGTTAGCTATTTACATTTCAGTGTCTGCAGAAACTCGTTTACTGTATAAGATTAGAGCCAGATTCTAATATTATATAGTTTGACACTCTTCTGTGTCAGAAAGTGTCAAACAATACTTTCAGAGTGAAGGGGGCATGTTTCAGGTGCTGGCACTGCTGACAAATGCCCCCTGCGCTCGTTCCTGGTTCGTGTCCGTTTAGTTTAGATAGCAGTTCGCCTTCATGCATATGCAAGGTGCACTGCTATCCTAAACGGACACGAACCACTCTGTGCAAGAATAGCTTTATTCTTGCATGGAGCTTCATGAATCCAGGGGAGTGTGTTTTAATATGAGTTTAGATATGAGATTGCATATATCAATTATTACTGCATTATATTTAATCTGTCAGAAACTGTAAGGTATCTGAAACTGGAACCAGCAGAAGCATTGTGTGTAACATATAAGCATTATTGTAACATTTGAATTATGTTTCTGTTTTACTTATCCCTTTTCCATATAACAGGAACAGGCAGTTTCCTTCAGTACGGACTCTCTGAGACTGGTTTTGAACAGGTTGATAATATTTTCCTACCTTGTTTTATTCTGTGAGCGGAGTCCAGATAACAAGTACAAACAATGGGAATGCCCTTCCCCTGTGGCTGTTTTGAATCTAGGTCTAATCAATGCACGGAACTCATTGTGCAGGTCTCCTAATGCATGTCTCTTTTGTAATTTAGGTTTTGATGGGGGGCAGTGGCCCAGTTAATTGATTATATAGATCCTTGAGGAAAGTAGTTGGGCTCTCTTTCATTTACCATCAGGTAGCTGACATGGGCCAAGAAAAAGCAAAGATAGGCTCTTTGGTTTAAAAGTAGTGCAAATTTACAAATGTTGTTTATTGCAGTCTGGATTTTTTTATGTGTAGGAATAGCAAATAGTGGGTTTAAAAATGGGAAAGGGTCTTATTAATTATATTGTCATTGTACTTTGTGAATGATAATAATTGGTCCAAAGTTAGACCTAGATACTTTAGTTCAAGCACGGTTGTTGCTGTCTGTGTCTGAAATACTTAATGGTGGGTTTTTTGGAAGCTTTTGTTGTGTTTTAAAAATTATGATACTGGATTTCAGCATGTTAATAAGCAGTCTATTGTTGCAGGTCCAGACAGAAAACTGTTTTGACATTTCAGCTGAAGGTTAGGTAGGTTGTTACAAGATTCTAGGATGAGAAGGTCATCTGCATACATGATAATATTAAGATTAGGGAGGTTGGTGATCAAATTGTTAATGAAACATGAGAACAGCAATGGCAACTGGACAGATCCCTGAAGCACTCCCATGTTGAAGAAGCCTTGGTTTGATAGTGGCCATTTGGGTATATATGGAATGATCTGCTGTATTGTTGGGCTACCAAAGCTGAGTTTGTTAAGCTTATTAAGGAGAGGGTTATGGCTGAGCCCCCTGATAACACTAACTCAGTCATATTATTGAATATTATGTCTGTAGCATTGTATAAAGCAGTCATTATTTAAAAGAGTTGAAAACATCATGTTGGGACTTACAAATGAATCCATATTTGTTAATATGATCTAGGTTTTGCTTATAAATATTGTTTCTAACATTTGTTATAGTGCAAAGACTGGCAATAGACATGTAAGAAGTTTAGCACTTTTTGGGGTGTGGTTTCTTCAAAAAAATGGCTTATGGCAGTATGCTTGAAATTAATGGGAAATATTCCTGTGATAAGTGGCATGTTGTAGATATGCATAAATGGTCTTACCATGTGTAACGCTACCATTTTAAGAAAAACAAGATGCAGCTTAAAGAATGATGCATTGCCTTTCTCAAGTTTCAGAAGAGCTTTATTAACTTCTTGTTTGTAGTTTAGGTTGGGAAAGTTCAGGGAAGATGACTGATTCTCTGTGAGTGCTCCTATTTTTCCAGCGTCTCAAGGGAAGAAAAATCAGAAACTTATTTATTTAACTATGGATATGGAATACTTGCTCAGGTTTGTTCTTAGGTAAGTACTAGGCTAGCTGCCCTTGTAGTCCATTTAAAGCCTAGCCAATTTCCCCTTCATAGGTGAAAACTAAATCTTGTACCTTATGTCTGTAATGTAAATACCTTAATCATTATGCCAACTGCGGATTGCTCTCTGTGTTTAATCAGCTAAATCCTGACTCCTCACTGCATTCGAACAGAAAATGAAAAAGCTTCATTTGTCCGACAATAAGTTCCAGTCACTTCATATGAGCAGGGTGGGAAGGGGGAGTGTGATTCTTAGTTAATTATCCTTAAGCTTAAATTCCTGGCACTAATAACAAAATGGGAGAATTATTTCAGTGAGAGCAGAATTAAATCCAGTGTCCCAGCAGAATTATCATCACTTGTTTCAGTTGCAGTTCCTCAATATACAGCTGTTCCTCCTGTGTTGTCTGCCTTTGAGGAGTTTATGTGTACCTCACATGTATAAATTCTTGTTATCTAACACCGAATCAGATCCTGTACCGATATCTTTATTTAAGTCATCACCTACTAAATATATTGTGAATGATAATCCCATTCCTTCTGAAAAGGATGGGAAAGCATTTGACAGGATTGGGAAAACAGTTTATTTTGTGTTACCTTAACTTTCAAATTTTTGAACTGCCAGGTTCACATTTACATATTTACTGGCTTCATTTGAGAACATGAGGAAGATAACTATTGCCATTCCTTCTTCAGAGGTTAAAACTTCTTTAAATTAGTTATTTGTGCCTGCTTCTCAGGTAACCAAACAATCCCTAAAGTGCTCTAATGATTCTCCTGATGATGTGTCCAGAAATGCTGTTACTGGTTCAATTTCAAGAATATTTGCTTGATTCCATTCTCAAAACTTACCGAAGGATGTTAAAGCTGAGACAAAATGTGTTATTTGGGCCCTCTGCTGCTAAGGTCCTTAAGGAATTTGATGAGAGAGGGAAACTGAATCAAGGAGTAACTCAGCTTTTTCAACGCTCCTTTTCAAAGTTCAGTGAAAACTTTTCTTTCCTTTTCTTTCCTTTTCTTTTCTTTTCTTTTCAGGATCCTTTTCCAGGAAAGAAGAGCAAGCAGTCTCAGCAAAGCTATAACAAGCACACTTTCACAAAACAGTGTCAACGAGGCTCAAAGAAAAAAGGGAGAGCCTCCAAGAACCAAAGACACTCAAAAACTCAGAAGGACTATTTGCTTTTTATAATCCATCCCTCTTACCACACTGGCAATCCAAAAAATATCTCCCTCAGTCTAAGCCTCCATCTTCTTCAGTAGCATCAGGTTATCTCAGAGAAGTGGCTTCTGACACTTATGCATCAGGGGTATAGGTAGCAAAGGGAATCCCTTCTCCCCTTTCAGGGGATTCCTCTTCATCCTGAATACCAGTTGTCTTTTTTTCCTCCTATTTTAGACTACTGCAAATGTTGGCTCAGGGAGAGACAGAATTAGTGCCATCAACTGGGATGGGCAAAGGTTTAAATTCAAGGATATTTCTTTTACCAAAGAAAGATGGAACTTGGAGACCAGTCCCAGACCCCTCTACATTCTCATTCATTTTGTCAAGATTCCAAAATTCTAAATGTTTATCCTGCAAGCCCTGTGACCTCTCATACCATCCTGCAAATTCATAGTAACATTGGATATAAATATGCTTATCATCACATCATCCGATTTGTAATGAATTCAGGCTATTTTTAAATTTTTTGTGTCTGGATCATATTATCAGTTGCCTGTTGTACCCTTTGGTCTGTCAACTGTCAATGGTATTTACAAAGTTCCTGACCCTGGTGATGGGTCTCTACAGGTTTCAAGACATTCATACATTTCTTACCTAAATTTGCAGACATATTTTCCAGTTGCCAGGATTCCCTGACATGGATCATGAAACTCCTGGTCAGTTTGGGGTTTCAAGTGAGCTTGCAGAACTTATTTCTTGTCCCTTCCCAATTACTAGTTTTTCTGGGATGTCTTCTGGATTCATCCATTGGAAGAGCCTTTCTTCCACATGATAAAGTAGAAATGTGCATAGGTGTATTAGTACTTATTAGGCTATTGATCAGTGATGATCTTTAAGTGCAGCCTTATATTCCCATGACATTTTTGGCCCTTGTAATTTCATTATGAATAACCCACATCTGAGCAGACCATTTACGTTACCTCTATTCATAAGGGACAAGGGTGCTAAACCAGAGGTGAATTTGTGGTTTCTCATCTATTCCTCCAGATAATGTTTGAACAGAGTAAGGGAAGTACTTTGCTTGATGTGGAGAGAAAGACAATTCCAAAGAAGTGATAGTCATAGGTTTATACTGGGCTAATGACCATCAGAGTCTTTACATATCTAGCCATGTAACTGAACCCAGTTTTGTCCCACAGTTCATTGGATGCCTATATGGTGGGGTATGTTAGAACTAAGAGTTACGTGGGGGTGTATGTGTTAGCTGGGGAAAATGTATTTATTGTCAACCTCTGTCCATCAGAGACATGGGGCCAGACAGGGGGTGAATTTGTCATTTCCCATCCAATAATCAAGGTTTCTTTTGATTAGGATCAGGGATGACCTCTGCTTCACATAGAGGGTGAGCTTATTCCATAATGCAAGGATAATTTGAGACACATATCGGTCCCTCCAGCAGGTTCTAGTTAGCCGCAGACAAGTTCAGGTTCTTGGACCTAGTGTTTCTGATGCTTTGTCTTGTGGATGTGCAAGAGGTCCATCAGAGCTGGATCTGAGGATGCCTTATATGCTAGGCATAGATTGCCTGTCAGTAACCTGTAGGAAACTGAGTACAGAAATAGGACCTTAATCTGTGTAGGACAGGGCATTCATACCCTGGATTCTAATGGTGAGAAAGCTTTAAGGGTGTTGCAAGCATCCGGTTAGGTACATGTCAAAGGGGCCGCTGTACTCAGTGATCGGTTTGATAAGGGCTGAGCAGAGTGGTACTATTACTTCCTTAGACCTGGATGCCATACTCTTGCTTATGAGTTGGGCAACATAGAGTGATTTTCTTACTATATTGGCTACATGTTGGTCGAACACTAGATTACTGTTTACATATGTTCCCAGATCCCTAACTACTGGGTCAACTCTTAGAGATGTTTTATTGATGAAGTAATTAGCTTGATGGATGATTTCCTAAAGGGCATTATAATGCATTTCTTTGAAGTGAGTTTTAACCCATAGCTTTCAAACCAATCATTTTTTTGTGTTAGATCCTCTTGTAGGATGTTGGTGGTGTGGTCAGAATTTATGACAGTTCCCAGTTTGCAGTCATCTGTGGTCTTTGTGAGCCAGAGGCTTTTGACATTATCCTTCTGAGAAGTAGATTCCAAACAGGAGCCGGGTCCAACAGGGAGCCCTGTGGTACTCTGCTGGTGATTGGAATCTTTGTGGAGATCACTGATCCTGACTTCTTGAGTCCTATCTACAAGCTAGCTGGCAATCCAGTTAGTTATGGAGGGACAGGTAGCTAGCCATTATCTTCTCCTTTTCCTGCCTGGTCAGAATCCCCTATGACAAGTATACCAGGTAAAGTGTTGGCTTGCTTTATGGGCTTTGTTTCTGGGTGATCATTGGGTGCAGGCTTATGTGTGGTGTTAGGTGCTGCTTTTGGTGTGTGCTTTACTGATTGCTGAGGGTACATGTTGCAGTTTGACAGCTTAGGAGATTTTTGAGGTTTGGAGCAGTTTATTTTAAGTGCCACAGTGTAAAAAGGTCTATATGTGTGGTGAGCAGTATGTGTGGAAGATGTGGTGTGTGTTCTTGACTACCCTGTTTATAAGTGAGATTTTTGCTTCCATGGAAGTTATGTATGTACATCTCTTGCATACCTTGTTACTTTCTTTAAGGATTAAAAGGTTGCATGAGTACACGGACAGTTGCTACATTGTCTCAGGAAGTCCATAGCAAGCTGGCCACAGAGACATTAGGAAATTGCAAATCCATGTTGTCAAGACCTGTACTAAGGTTGGCTATTATGGTTTAGGTTCTTGGTTTTACTAGGGTTACCTGTCCCGCTACCAAGTCTGGGTTACCTGGGATAGCTCTGTTGACTAAAAAGCTGGACATAAAACCAATCAGACTGCTAAACATGAACTGTAAATTGCTACACTTAAAGTTCACTGACAGGATGCAGCTTGGAAGTGGATGACATGATGATAAGGAGGAGGCTGGACATCCTATGTATTCAAGAGACTAGATGGAAGGACAGTGCAGTGAAGCCACTTGGCTTGTGATCCAGAGTCTACTACCCAGGAAGAGCACAGGGTAGACATGTTGTGTTAATTGTGATGAGAAAGGCTTCAGAAGGCAGTACGGGATATCATCAGAAATAGTGACAGACTCATTGCAAACGGACTCCAGTGTATAGGGCAGTATTCATAATCTCAGCCTATGCCCCACAGCAGGGTTGTGATAGTGCGGAAAAGAATGCATTCAGATAGCATTTGCAGAACCTAGTAGATAAAGCAGGAAAATGTGAATTGGTGTTGATAATGGATGACTTGAATGCACATATTGGGACATACAGAACAGGATATAAGGACTGCCTGGGTCCACATGGGTGGAGCAACAAGAATAAAGAAGGAGATGGCATTCTAGACTTCTGTCTGGCAAATGGCTTGATAGTAGCCAACACATAGTTCAGAAAGAGAGAGAGTGTCACAAGATCAAATACAAGGGTGACCAACATGGAACTCACATAGACTTCCTCCTAGTGGGGAAAGGGCATTGGAGTAAAATCAGTTATTGCAAAGTCATCCCCAGTGAAACAGTCGGCTCACGGCATTAACCACTGGTTGCCACAATCAGCTGCAAGCAGTGGTCAGAGAAGGCTCTAAGGTCAACAGAGACCAGGCTGAAGAACCTGGAAGCTGACTGGAGAGAAAGTATAACAGTTCAAGGAATTACTCAGGACTCGAGCACCCCAAGAAGAGGAGGAAATAGGTGGAGTTGAAGAAGAATAGCAGTGCCTCAAAACAGCATGTTTGAGGACTACAGAACTGATATGTGGCTAGCCAGGTATGGAAATAAGGTACATAAGGAAAGCTGGTGCTGGAATGCAGAAGCCCAGGAAGTCATCAAATGAAAGAATGATGCAGGAAAAAGTGGGCGATAGAAAAGACCAACTAGGCTAGGAAGGAATACTGGTTGGCTAACAAAGAAGCTAAGGAAGGAGTAGCAATATCAAAGAACAGGGCATCGAAGGCACTCTACCATCTTCTAGAAAGTGACTCAGTTGGTGGCACAAGGAAACTATATCAGGTTGCAAGGCAAAGAAGATAGTCAGACACCCTTCATAAGGGATGCCAGCAGCAACTTGCTCACCAGTCCACAGGACATCAAAGGCAAATGGAAGGAGTATTTCCAGCAGCTTCTGATGAAGAAAATCCCACAGAAGCTGTACTGCCTGAGAAACAGCCTACAATGAGAGAAGAAGAGGAGCCCACCCTAGAAGAAGTAAGAATAGCACTAAGGAAGATGAAGTCAGGGAAAGCAGCAGGTTCAGACGAGGTCACAGCAGATATGATAAAGATGTTGTGTGAGTAAGGAGAGAAATGACATCTGAGTGTACTCATAGAAGTGTGGACAGAAAGGAGTATCCCAGATAACTGGAGAATAAGCATACTCATGCCTGTATAAAAGAACAAAGAGGACATCCACAACTGTGGCAGTACAGAGGCATCAAACTCCTGTGACATTGCATCAAAGCTCTGGAGAGGGTGATTGATAAACAAATACACAGGAGAGTAGAAAGTAAGATGGGAGATGAGCAGTGAGGATTCAGATCAGGTGCAGCACAACTGACCTGATGTTTGCAGTGAGACAGATAGTTGAGAAGAAGCTAGAGATGAGGTAGAAGCCCAACTGGGTATTCCTAGACTTGTAGAAAACTTATGACAAGGTCCCAAGAAAGATGATTTGGGCAGTACTGTGGTGGTTTGAAGTCCCAGAAATATTGGTAGAATTAGTGCAGGATATGTACAAGGACCCAATAACTCAAGTATGAACAGTGTTCGGTCTCACAGAGGGGGTCCCAGTGGAAGTGGGTGTGCAACAGGGCTCAGCTCGGAGCCCACTGCTGTTCATACTGGTGATGGACTACATTAGCAAGCAGGTTGGAGGGGACAGATAAACACATTTGCTGTATGCAAACAATGTGGAATTACAGGCAGTGTCTGAGCAAGAACTTCAGCAAAGGATAGTGGAATGTAATGTAAAACTGAAGGCACATGGGATGAAACTAAGCACATGTAAGACAGCAGTAATGGTAGAAAATTGGGGAAATCAGAAGAAGCTGAGAAATTATATAGAAGAGAAGATAGTGGAACAGGTTAATAGCTTTAAGTATCTGGGAGAGTGGTTAAGGAGAAGGGAAGTCTGAATGAAGAGGTCAAAGCTAGAATCAGAAGGGCAGCAGCCAACTGGCATAGAGTGGCAGGTGTAGTGAATGACAGGAGAATGCCAAAGAAGCTAAAAAGTAAGGTGTAAAAAACAGTGGCGCAGCAGTATCACTGTATGATACAGAAACCTGGGCAGTAAAGGCAGAGCAGATGAGAAAGCTGGAGGCGATGGAAATGAAGTGCCTGAGAAGGGTGGCAGGATGCACACTGTGGAACCAACGAAGACAAGGCGACATAAGAGCAGACGCCAAAGTAGCTCCAATTGCAGAAAAGATCAAAGGGAATAGATTACAGTGGTTCAGACACGTGCAGAAAAGCAGAAGACAATTTGGTAAAGAAGATTTGGGACAGACAGGAAGAAGGCAAGAAGAGATGAGGGCATCCAGCAAAGAAGTGGATGGATTGTGTGAAAGAACATCTGCGACAGTCAGGCATGAGTGTTGAAGAAGGCAGGAGTGTGGCACTGAGTCAAGAGAGTTGGCAACAGTTAACATGATACCCTGACCCTATGTAGAAAATGGAAAAAAGGGGGCTGATGATGATGATGATGATGGCCTGAGTGGTGTCTAGGGTGATGGCTAGATGTGAGATAGTGCTATATCACTGTTTGACACTCTAACTAGCTGCCCTAAGCTTAACTCTATGCAAATATTTTCTTTATTATGGGTTAAAGTCCTAAATACTAGCTTTATATGTTTGCTATTATGCAGGGTACTGCTAACCACCACTGTGCAATGAACACCTCTGCAAAAATAATCCTAATTTATAGTGGTCAGAAAAAAGCTGAAAAGTAACTTGTCTGTCCTCTGTCCAATTAATGACTACACTATAAGGTCCCTGGAATGCTTCCCAAATCAGAGAGACCACATTAACAGCTTCTGCCACAAAATGTGTGATTCTGGAAGTTCTTAATGTAAAAGCACAGCAAAAAGTGCAGATTAATATTGACTAAGAAACTAAAAAGCCCTATGGCTGATGAAACCATCTCACTTTAAGCCTCCCTATGTGTTTCCCAACTTAAACTGACCAGGTAACCTTTTTGCTTCCATTAGAATTGCAGTTTCAGCCTTCTTAATGTAAAACACATTTTAGATACCCACATGTGAAAAGCTGTCAGAAACAAATCAAATAACTAGCTATAAGAAGTAATTTTCAATTTAAGCCTTCCTGTGTGTTTTGCAACTTGGTCAGAGCAGGCTACCATGCCACTCGAATTGCAGTCCTTGTCCCAGTCTTGTTAATGCAAAAACACACTTTAGTTAGCCACAACTGAAAAGGTACCAGAAACAAGTCTAACAACTAGCTATAAATAACTGCAAGCCAATTCAAAGGAGGAAGATAAGCCAGCAATGAAGAACACAAGCAGTTTAAGGCAACTTCAAAGTACACTAATAAATCTAAGGTGAGGGTTTTCCCAATTTCTTCTGTCAGTAACCAAGTAAACAAGCAAAAGAGACTAGAAGAAGCTTCTAGGGCCAGGTATACAGACGACAAGACTGGAAGGAGCTTCCAAAGCTTGATAAACAGTAGGAGCAGGCAGCTCATAAGACTCCAGGTACAAAAGCACTAAAAGAATAAGAAGGAAACAAAGTTCGCAGATGACTGCAAACTGGGAGCCATTATTGAATCCCCATGTGGATATTCTACAAAAGGGCCTTACAGAAACAGATGCCTGGTGCCAGAGCCATGGGCTAAAGCTTAATGCTAAGAAATGTATAGTTATCCCCTTTGGAAAAAAACATGTACCCATGAATTACCACATAGGTGGCAGGACACTAAACATCGAAAGTGCGATGAGAGACTTAGGGACACAGGTGGACAGTGGTCTCACTTTCGATAACCACATTGCCACAACAGTCAGGAAATCCTTCTATGTGGCACATCTCATCACTAAGGGATTTTTATCCAGAAAAAAGGAGGTCATTGTCCCACTGTACTCACCCCTCATTAGACCCATTTTAGAGTATAATGCCCTGTTTGGTATGTACCTCACAAGACATCTGCAACAACTGGAAAGGCCACAGAAATATCTCACTAAAAGAATCACAGGCCTAAAGCAGATGCCATATACTGACCATCTAAAAAAACTCCAGCTATACTCTGTGGCATATCATCTACTCAGAGGCGATCTCTGCTTAACATACAAGGCCATGTCAAACCCTGAGCTGTTGGACATGCTCCACTTAAAGAAATCCCAATCCCTCAGAGCCACACGCTCCAGGGATCTAAACCTTGCCATCACAATGAACAAAACATGCTGGAGGGATAGGTTCCTGACCCAGAGACTCCCCATTCTCTGGAATAGACTACCCATACATATCAAGCAGAGCGCCTCATTGGCCCTCTTCAAAAGGAACCTTGATGATTGGATGAGAGATAGGAAATTCACCCCGGGGATCATGTCAGTCGCCCTGCTAGACAGGGGCCTGGAGAAGTAAATATTGTGGGAAGAAATATACAGGGAACTGTTATGGCTATGCTTGCATAGGCCCTAGGGCCGATAGCCTAGTACCAACCTATGAACCTATGAACCTATAGGATGGATTGGAAACAAATTAAGAAAAACACCAAGGCCCAGCACAGAAACCAAAAGCAATGCAAACTAAAAAATGCCTTAAATTAATAGCTTTTACTTCAGAAAAAGAGCAAAGAGCACACAAAAATGATTTAAATGGCAATATAAATGCAATTCTAAATGTAGTTTAAATGTACTTTTCTTGATGCAAAATGTAGTCCAAGTGCTTTGTTATCAAGTTTACAATTTTCCAGCAAGTTCCAGTTACAACTTGCTAAAACAAATTAAGAAAAACAACTAGGCCCAGCGCAGAAACCAAAAACAATACTGACTATACACATTTTCTGGGATACATATCTATTCTTATAACATATTTCATTTATGTTGTTGAAGAGAGTAAGATTAATTATTAATTAATTATTAGTAAGAACATGACTAAGTGAACTACAAACCCTAACCCAAAATAACTTCATCCTAACCGAAACTTGGTTCACTAACAACAAACTCCTTCTTAATCCCAAAAAAAACAAACTAATTCTTTTCAGCCCAGGCAGATCTCCTCCCCTAAATAGTTATTTCACCTTTTACTCTAAAGAAAACATTCAAATTAGTCCAAACACACACACTAAACTGCTGGGTGTAGAAAGAGGCAATAACCTGAGGTTCGACATCCACATAGCACAAACCATCAAGAGAGTTAATAAAAAACTTGGACTCCTTTACAGGAACAGTTTATGACTAAACATACCAAAGCAACCATTGCAAGGCCTCATCTTCTGTCCACCCTCCTCTATGCCTTTCCCATCTTGACTAATCTCTGCCAAACCAATCTAAATTATCTTGCTACAACAAGATTGTTAAATTGCTACTGTAGCCTCATATAGGTCTCACCAATGTCTATCCCGTAAGCAGCTTAACTGGCTTGAGTTTCCTCATACACTTCTACTCAATCAACTTTCTATAGCACACAAACTGTACTACCTTCCTGAGAAAACCCCAGCACTTCAGCATCTAATTCAGCCCCACATTCCATCTAGAGCCTTAAGATCTAGTAACCAGAACCTCATAACTAACTAAACTGAAAAAAGACTGTAGAATAACCAAAAGGTGGATACGCTCCAAAACCCAACGGCCCACTCTGTAGATGAAAAATGAACACTTGAAATGATAAGAATCCAATTTAGTATGTTTAATTTAAGCACAACACACAGGCTTTTCATCAGTAACACTACCAACTTCCTCAGAAACGGAAACAGCGTCACACAGTTAGAACTTCTATATATACTAAAAACAAAGCTGTCACATGTTCTTTAAGGTCTGCGGGACCATGTAGAAACCCTCATAAAACATACTTAATGAATAAAAACTAGTACACTCCTTATAAAATAGAGGGCTGCAATGTAAAACTGTGGAACTGTAAATCCCCCAGTAATACAAAAATAAAAGCTTATAATAAACAGGCTTATAATAAATAATCGTAGTAGTCATTTGAACACATAGTCATGAAAATAAAAATGCAAATAAAAAACTAAAGCTGCATCGGCTTAAAACACCAAACAATCATAATAATACATGTACAATCAAACGCGGAACATATATCTATTTCTGCCCTGTATAACTCCTGGAAAACTGATATTTCTATGCAGCACACATTAAACAAATAAAACCATAAAGAATGATATTAAACTATATGATATGCCGTACTCGGCTATAAAATGCTAACAACCTTTGTAAAATTATTAAACTAGGGTCAGTGTGCTGTAAATTTTTGTCTAAGTACAGAAACAAAGGAATAACCAGCACATTCAATAGAATACTTACGATCAAGAAAGATCACTGTTGGCTGCTCTAAAAAAAATATGTCAGGAATTACTTTGGTGTATTATTATGAACCAATACCATATATATACAGAATAAAATTAATTAAAATAAGTTTAAAATATGTGCGACCAAGACTTGAGTTACTCTCTCACAGTCCTTATCGCACTGAAGATGCAAAAATCGAAATACTCCAAACCTACGCCCATCAAACCCCCCTACATCTCCCTACATTAAAATATATAAGGGGGCTGCCAGAGAGAAAAAAAAATAATATTATAAGTTCTATAAATTCTACGAGTACATTGACAGTCGTGAGCTACCATATGACTGACCAAATATACAGAATATGTGTAGTAGACCCTGATAGTACTACAGAGTGTTGTCATCTGTTCAACCTCTTAAGCTTTAATAGGCATGATATGGATGACATGTCATTGATGCCAGGGGCATGACAGGCATCTAACCTAAGTTGCCATGACAATTCTCTACTCTCCAGGACGAGGGACGATGGCCCTCCCCTACCATCTGACTGCACTTGTTCTATAACTAAATACAGAAATTTATGATTGGGGTTCTCCGCGATATATTTTGCCAAAGCATTTTCCAACTTGCCCTTTCTTATAGCATGCAGGTGTTCAGAAATGTGTTCTTGTAATTTTCCGTCTGTTTTACTGACATAAAAAGCTGGGCAGAGGGAACACTTGGCTACCCTAGTTGTTAGTAGTTTACAACTTGGGTACTGGTACAATTGTACCTCCCTAATATGTTAAATTTAGTGTCTCATTTCATATTTTGAACCCGTCTTTATGTAACTGCAATAACGGCACATATTGCACTAGAACATGCCGTTCCTGCTATTGGGAACCCTGAATTTCTTCTCTAAAAAACTTTTGAGATTGTGGCCCCTTTTAAACACAATTCTTGGAAATTCTGTCAATTTCTTTTGGATAAAATCATCCTGTGTGACCAAGTTCCAGTTTTTCAAAATAATGGAAATTATCTCCTTTGCATCCATGCTATATATTATTATAAAGCTATTGGACATTGGAGTATCGATGTCTAATTTCACGTCATAGTCACACTGGGGTGTACTGGTTTGGTTGAGTATGGGTAAATAAAAACCCTTTTCCCTCTTCCTCTGTACCTCTCGAGAGAGATCATTGATAAGATCCACAGGATAACCTCTATTGAGAAAAAGGCCCCCCATGAAGGTACATTCTTCCAGGAAATCACAGTCCCTAGACACCATTCTAGGAGCTATAACTAGTTGTTCTTTGATCATAGATCTCTTCTGTGAGAAGGGGTGACAACTGTTGAAATGGACATAGCTGTTGGAGAAAGATTCCTTCCAATAAATCTTAGCTATATAACACCCATTTTCCTTATCTTTCATGAGGTCTACATCTAGATATGCTACCCTATCCAGGGCAAAACTGTGGGTAAATTGGAGAAATTCTGTAGAAGAATTGAGCAATTCTAATAAAGAATTGGCTACCTCCTCATCTCCTTTCAGGACGATGAATATGTCATCCAGGAAACATGTATACATCAATACCTTGTCTTGGAATAGTGAATTGGATAGAATATACTCTCTCTCCCAATAGGCCATGACCAAATTGGCCACACTAGCTCCACATGGTGACCCCATTGGAACTCCTATCGACTGGAGAAAGAATCTGTTATTAAATGTCACAAAATTACTAGTCAAAATTATGTCTAGCAATTCACTGTCCCGTTGTATTTCTTCGGCTGGAGCCTTTTTTATGATCATCATGGCTGGGAGAGAGAAAGAGAAGAGGCATAAAGAGATAGAGAGGCGGCTATACAGAACAAATGCATTGAGCAAGTACACAGCATACACACAGTCATTCACAGAGTCTGCTGAGTATGACGTCCAGATGTAAACAAATAAACTAGTGCACTTACTTTTGAATTATTTTATTTTGTACTTGCTGTGTTTGAAATACTGTGTTGCATATACTAAAGACTGCGCAAAATAAATACATCAGTATTGAATTAGATAAAAAACTAAGCATTCTCTGTAAGCACACATGAAAAGAATTCACTTTTCAAACTTTGGCTGTATCATTCACTGAAAAAAGCAGAAAAAGACATCATGCTTGGCAAAACTGAAAGTCACCATTGAACCAGAAGACTTGTCAGCTAAATGTAGGCAGAACAGGGTTCGGGACAACTGTCTACAGAGTCACCAGTTATCAGCACATAAATAACACTTTACCAATGCAAACCCTTCAACAGGAAATGAGTAAAATTCAATTTATAAACGCAAGTAGTTTTGGCCTATGCAGAATGACATCCACAAGCTACTGAAGTCTTGCCTTTAGTTTTGCTACCTCATGCAATCTGCTGCTTAAATATGCTGGTGTCTTGTTTTGAAAATTATATAAGAAAATCTAAAAGAATTATTGAAATACTAATATCTGTGATTAGGTTCTAATTAAGGTCATTGTGCCGTTTAGAAATTGACAAACTGCAATATTTCAAAGCATTTAGCTAAAAATAAAACACTAGTGATAACTTTGCTCCCAATTAACAGACATAAAAAGTATTGTTGTTGATTAGTAAGTACGTCTATTCTGAATGATCCTTTGTGACTTCAAAGACTAAGCACAGCAGGCCTCCTTTAAGTTATTTCAAACTCATATTCATTATTTCAG